>NC_079457.1:5608687-5716187 GCF_903798145.1 Danio aesculapii
CACACTATCTCAGTTTAAAACTAGATTAAAGACCTATCTTTTTAGTAAACCTTATACACAATGCATTACATAACGGTACAATGCATTAGTGTGCTATATGCAGTTGAGTGACACAGTTAAGACACACTCCTTCTGTCTTAATGCACCCGACATTTTGTTAAAAACACTCGTATGCTTTACATGTTTGTTTCTATGTATGTTTATATAACTACTATTTTCATTTATAGTGCTTTATTTTTGCATTTCGTGTTTTAATCCATTATGAACAGCAGCTATGCAAATTATACATGACCTGTGAAGAAATTAAGGTATCCATGATCCTGGACCAGGCCGTATCCTGTGCAAATACTGTGGTGAATATGGAGGAGTGGAGAGCATGAGACAAAAGGCCCGTGCACAGAGACGTTATTTTGCTCGTGTTTTCCGTCAACGTTTAATGCCTCGTGACTAAATAAATGGCGTCAATGTGATCGTGCACACCAATGCGCAATACACCAGGCGTAGAAGCGTCATTTAAAAAAAGAAAAACGCCTCATACTTATTTTTTTTCATACTCAAAACTTCTCCACCAATCAGATTGACACTTTTGTTCACGTGCACGGAGCTGCTGAAGTTACAGTAAACAGCACTTGGAGGCGCACAAGCACAAAACCGTCAATACAAGCGCACATTGAAGAAGATGCCCAGAGGCGATATGAACGTGGAGCTGCTTATTGCACTGGTGAACAATAATCATTTCTTCATCGCTAGAGCTGGACCTGCTACTTGAACCTGAACCATCCAAAACAGCAAGAGTGTCAACTTAGTCTACTTCTGTGTTAAAGTTACTTAAAGTTGTGTAGCGCCATCTAATGTCAAGGAGTGATTTTGCAAACTCTTCTGCTTGACGCCAGTGAAAAATCGCTTTGGTTTGAATCCAGAAGAACGTCTCAAAAAAAGCTGACGATAAACGCAAACGAAAAGCGTCCCGGTGTGTACGAGCCTTGATTCCTCAAAGACCACAATGACAGACGAGTCTTTGCATTGATCCCATGGGCCAGCCTGATCACCCGCCAGTGACATACTCACACCTGCAGTTCTCCAAGATGAACATCTAGCATTCTCCAGCCTCCGGTGCCTAGACCGCAGCTCTGCACAAGAAGTTTGGCCAGAGGAGAAATGGTCATTCCCAACTGAGCCTGGTTTCTCTCAAGGTTTTTTTTTCTTCGTTTTCGTCAATTGGTGAAGTTTGTTCCTCTCCGCTGTCGCCACTGGCTTGCATGGTTTGGGACTTGCAGAGCTGGGGATCGATGGATTTGCTCTTCAGTGTTTGGACTTTCAACAGTGAAAATTAAACCACACTGAACTGAACTAAACTGAACTTCAAATCTAAAAACTGGACTGACACGGTTTTAATTTACTAGAACTTTTGTGTTAAGCACCTTTGACAATCTACATTGTAAAAGCGCTATAGAAACAAACATGAATTTACTAATAATGTTTACACATTTGAACTCCATTCTGTATGAATAATTTTAGAAGGAATACTCCTTGTGTCATCCACTTGTGTGTATTTTGGGGGCATATTTCAATCAATGCAATAATGTCCATGATTACAAACACTAACAGTGTGTGTCACAGATCTATGTGAATATGAGTCAAACCTGAAAGAAATACATCTAGTGTGCACCAGTATTGGCTTGGCAGTGAGAGGACTTGTCAAAATACCTTTACAGTCTTAAAGTGGTTTTACAGCACCATTGTTATTTATTGTAATAGGTTCAACACTACAAGTTTTTCAAAGCATATTTGGAAATGTCTTTAAATGTCAGAAAGGCATGTTACTCTTTTGAACCTCTGCTATGGCAGATGATTTTGAATGGTTCAGGAGAGCGAACCACGCTGACAATCCCATCCATGTTCGGCCGCTTCTCACCAGTCGGCCAGGAGAAACGAATCCGCTGAAGGAGAGAGGTGACGAAGAGGAAGAGCTCAGTCTTAGCCAGAGTCTCACCAAGACAGACCCTCGGACCTGGAGGAAATAAGAAACAGTCAATCAGAGTCAATATATTCCTGCTTGGTTTACTGATGTCATTTTTTTCATGTGGCTCACCCAAGGAGAAAGGAAGAAAAGCCTCCGGTTTGAAGAAATTTCCCTTATCATCTAAGAAATTCTCTGGGTTAAAAGTGTCTGGATACTTCCAGTGCTCCTTGTTAGCCAAAATATCCGTCAAGTTAATCAATATCTGAGTTCCCTAGAAATAAAACGTTTGTTAGTTTAACAATTTCACTCACAAACCAACATAATAGTAATGCTCATTCAGTACCTGGGGAATGTCATATCCTCTTAGTTTTATTGGTTGAGTTGTTTCATGTGGTACAGCCGATGGTACAATATTTCCACAGCGTTGGAGCTCATGAACAGTGGCGAGTGTGTACGGTAGTCTGTCACGGTCATCCATGCATGGCAAGCGGTCGTAACCCAGAACCCGAACAATCTCCTCATGACATCTCTCTGGAACAAAACCCAAGCTGAGTTACATTCAATGAAAGCTTTTTCACTGAGCCTATAGACTGTGATGACTTCAAAACCTTTCTAATACCTCGTACAATCTGCATCAACATAGTTGCATACACAGACTATACTATTATCCTAATTCAGTAATTTTATTTGCCCACTAGAAACGCAAACCTATTTGTTAGAGTTTTGAAGTCCAATGAAGACCAAAAGTAGAAGAGGATGTTCACATATCCACTCTTTTGTATTCAACAGTCAGTCTTAGGGCCAGAGTGCTCTGGAAAAAGTTTTAATCAAGGATATCTTCTGCATTCATGTCATCTTCAATCTTGACTACTCTCTCCCAGTTCCTGCCACTGAAACACATCCCCACGAGGGTACCGGTGACGTCATCTCTCTGAATGACAGTTTGAACCGTGGCTCCTCCAAGAAAATCTTTATAAGCCCCATTAAACCATCAAATATATTATTTTCTTAGCTCAAGTTGCTTGATGAGTGGAACAAGTATGAGAAGAAGAGACAGAAACAAAAAAAAATGCACTACTGGAGGAACTTCCTATAAAGAAAACGTAGACAGCAGCTCTCATGCACATGTAACAGATGGCAAAGCTAATGCTAACTATGATACCCATCTGAGTGACGCGGCAAGCTTGACAAAAGTTCTGGAGGAAAAAAGGGACTATCGCAAAGACACAAAACAACAACTAATTGAGATCATCACCGAACTCACTAATTAATCAAAGGATAGCGGAGGCGGAAAGGCAAATTGGAAAAGCAGAAGACCACATCCAAAACACAGAACAAGTGATGAGCAAAATGATAATAGTGATGAATCAACAAGAAAATAAACTGCTTGAACAAGAAGGGAGGTCACGACGGGAAAATATAAGGATCTACAATGTTCCAAAGGGAGCCAAGGGGGCATCGGGGGTACAGTTTATGGAGAATCTCCTGACATGCTGGAGATTCCTACGACCACAGATTTTGGTATTGAGAGAGCTCATCCGGCACTGGCCTTGAAAGCAACAGGTAATACAGAAGAAAGGCCGTGGTCAATAATAATCAAATTCCATCGCTACAAAATTAAACAAAAACATCCCCACAGCATGATGCACCACCATGCTTCACTGTAGGGATGGTATTGTCCAGGGGATGAGTGATGCCTGGTTTTCTCCAGACAAGGAGCTCTAACTTGGCTTCATCAGACTAGAAACTTTGTTTCTTGTGGTCTGAGGGTCCCTTTATCAAATTCCAGCTAGGCTGTCATGTGCCTTTTAAATGAAGGATGGCTTCTGTCTGGATGCTCTGCCACACAGGCCTTAATGTTGGCTTCTGGAAGGTTCTCGTCTCTTCCAAGAGAAATGCTGGAGCTCTTTCATACCGACCATCAGGTTCTTGGTCACCTCCCTGACTAAGGCTCTTCTCCCCCAATTTGCTCAGATTGTCGAGGCAGCCCACTCTTACCTCTTTTCCACAAAGATAGTTTGATTACTGGTTCGGAGCAAGAGCCTAATTCAAAATCGGTTCTTTGTCTTTTGACACTGGAACTATGAAAAAATGTATTAAACAGCACCAAAACACTGTTATAAGTAAGCTATAAGTAAGAACTGCTTAAGTTCTTAAGTTAGAAGCTCAGGATGGGGCTACTGTGATCAACTATCAACACAATTGTTTTGAGTGCATTAATAGTAACACAATGTCATGTCATGTTTGTATTTGGCACTTCCTCATTTGCATTTCTGGGAAAGATGAAGCACATTCAGTGATGACAGACTTGGCTCTGTGGTGGATCTTTAGCCAAACTAGTACCGAACGTGCAATAGAAGTAACTGAAATATTACTTGGTTCATGCTGGTGGAAAAGGGGTATCCAAGAGTCCCAGTGGTTGCAAACTTCTTTGATTTACAGATGATGGAGGACACTGTGCTCACTAGGATCTTTAACAGTGCAGATAGGATTCTGTACCCTTCCCAAGATCAACAGACAACTTCCTTGACTTCATGGGTTGGTTTGTGCTTTGGCATGTACTAATAACTGTGGGACCTTATATAGACAGGTATGTGCCTTTCCAAATGTGGTCTGTTCTTGCAAAAATCTTTGATGCAAGATAGACCTCTTTTAGGTAAACTAACCCTTGAAATGTATGCAACAGAATTGAGCGCTTTATATTATCATCTTGGCAAGATTCAATGGCTCATGCATTAAAATCAACCATCCAAATATCTTGTTACTATTGCCTCCAATCTCCACATTTTGAGCCACAGAAACATTGTCAATGTTATTTACCTTGTACATCTGGGTTTTGAGTCAAGTAGATGAATCCCCATCTAATGGTGGTCGCTGTAGTGTCGGTTCCAGCCAAGAACAAATCGGCCACTGACATAACCATGTTATCCTCATGAAATGAAGTGTCCTGACTGGACTTTTGCTGTTGCGAGAAAAACAGAAACATTTACCAATGCACATTTACTTCACTAAATGTTAACATTGATTTCACCTTGTAAGATGATGTTGATCCTGGAATACAATTACTATAAGGGTTCAAATGAGAGCAAATCAAAGTTAGCAAGTTACTAAAGATGATCCTTCTTGGAGCTTGTTTTACTTAACAGAATCATATCTTCACAAGTAGTAACTACCATCAGATAGCATGTTATACATTTTCAAGAGTGGTTGATCATGCCGCTCTCACTTTCTCCATCTCCAGCAGATACGCATCAATAAAGTCTCGTGGACTGTCTGGATCCAGAGTTTCTCTGTGTGCTTTGGTTGATTCTCTGATGAATGCCTTCAACTCTTCTGTGTTCTGATAGATTTTCTGTTGTGGCCCAGGGAAATACTTGATAATGGGAATTAAGTTAAAGACCTGGAAACGAAAAACACAGAAAATGTTAAGTCAAGTGTCTCAGTTTCAAGAATGAACAGATCATGCCCTTGTGTACCACATTCCTACATAGATTAGTTCTAACCTACTCCAAAACAAGCATCTTTCATGGAATTGTGGCACAGTCCAACATTATTTGTAGTTCACACAAAAATGAAAAATCAGTCATCATTTACTTTCTCTCAAGTGATTCTAAACATTTATGAGTTTACCTACCTACACCTTTAGGTTAAGACAACCGGTGAACTAATGTTTAATTTGAAAAGATTAATAAAATGTATAATTACCCAGTCAGAATACAAACACTGAATTATGTCCACCTCATGGAAACAAGAACAGAGCAAAGCTAGCATATTTACCAGTTATTCATACCTGTCCAACAAGTGACCCTGACTGATTGATGTTTTCTTTTATGATCTCCAGAAGGTATTCAAAACGTTTGTTATCATACTCGAATCGATCCCCAAACACAATGGAGCAGATGATGTTGGAAACGGCATTTTGTATTGCATGTTGGGGGTCGAAGGGCTTGCCTTTAACAAAGAAGAATGGAGTTAGTCTCTGGGAAGGACTGTTTTAAGAGAACTTTACCAATCAAATGAAACTTTCTGAATAAAAACCCATCCCGTTTAAAGACATTTTAAGCTGACCACACCAATAAGACTTGTTACCATTACAGCAAATCAACACATCCAAATTCCTAAATGGGACCATGTGCTTGAAATATTTGGTCAGGCACTGATGTCATCATACATGGGTAAATATTTTTTTAATGAACGCTTCTAACCAATAACAGTCAGCAGTACCTCGAAAAAGTGAAAAAGAGATGCTAAAACCATGAATGACCTTCCAATTTGAGCATTTCGGGAACCAGGTAACTGCTTTCCTCTGTCACACGTTCCTCCACAGACTTCTTTCCCAGACCAAAGTTTCTGAGTGTGTGCAGAGCAAACCGTCTCTGCTGCCTCCAGGAGTGACCAAACGTGGCCAATACAATTCCTGAAGACAGACATTAAACTTTCAAAATCATACATAGACGAGCTGAAAAAAAGACTGATAATCTAAACATCAGAATCAGAAGTTTTATTGCTAAGTGTGCTTTACACACACAAGGAATTTGTTTTGGCTACAGAAGCTTTCAGTGTACATAAAGTGACAGCACAAAAATAAATATGAAAAAGAGACAACAAACATTGAACAGAGATGCAGTTAGTCAACAAACTCTGGATGTTGAATTGTCTGTACAGATTTGTTTTTAATATACAAGTTATAAGGTGCTGTGTACAAATGCGTAGAGAAAGTATTGCATTATATATGGTTATAAGGTGCTGTGTAAATGTAAGTATGAGAAAAGTATTGCACAGTAGGGGAATAATTAACTGTTTACGAGGTAGATGGCCTGAGGAAAGAAACTATTCCCGTGACTGGCTGTCTTTGTGCTTGGTGCTCCGTAGCGCCGACCAGACGTTAATAGTTCATACAGGAAGTGTGCTGGGTGTGAGGGGTCCAGAGTGATTTTGCAAGCCCTTATACTCACTCTGGAAGAGTACAGTTCTTGAAATGAGACATGTGCATGGAACTGCCAGCCCTAAAAATCTTGACCAAGATAGTCTACTGGGTGGATGAGTTCCAGAAGTACACAACATTGAGAGGCTTTAGAGGATTCATGAAATAGACTTCAAGATCACGACTCTTACTGGTTAGTTGCATAAATGATCAAGATCATATTTAAGCAGCTACAAAAACTGGTTTTAAAGAGGCTTCCTAACAACCATTAGTTATGTCTATAATCAACAATCTTAGACAGATTTTTGTACTAGCTCTAAATAACATGACCATAATTGCCTGATAGAGGCCCAGATCTCAGACATCCCAAGTCTCCCGGAAGTTCCGGGAGTGTCCCGCAAATGCATACAGACTCCCAGATGCCCGCAAACGGATGATAATCGCCCAGAAATTGCACGTCTCCCTCCGGTCCTCAAATGCGTTGTGCACCCCTCTCCGTCCCTCCTAGCTGTTCAGACACGTCACTTGCTCTTCAACCCACCCCCCGGGGCTTCACATACGTCGCGCACCAAACGCATCCACCCCCCACCCGGTCTTCACATACGTTGCACACCCCCCACCCGGTCTTTACATTCATGAGACATGACTCCCGCAAATCACCTGTCACTAAGCTAAGAAGGGCTAGAGCTAGTACCTGGAAGGGAGATGACATGGGAGAATTAGGTTGCTGTTAGACGTGGTGTTAGTGAGGCCAGCAGGGGGCACTCAACCTGCAGTCCACGTGAGTCCTAATGCCCCAGTAAAGTGAAGGGGACTGTCAGTTGGCATAGATGTGACGTTAAACTGCAGTCCTGACTCTCTGTGGTCATTAAAAATCCCATGGCACTTCTCGTAAAGAGTTGGGGTGTAACCCCGTTGTCCTGGTCAAATTCCCTCCATCTGCCCTTACCCATCATGGCCTCCCAATTATCCTCATCCACTGAATTGTATCACTGTCTCTCCACTCCACCTATAGCTGGTGTGTTGAGCACACTGGCGCCATTGTCCTGTGGCTGCGGTCGCATCATCCAAGTGAATGCTGCACACTGGTGGTGGAGAGGGGAGACCCCCCTCTTATGATTGTGAAGCGCTTTGGGTGCAAGGCCATACACAATAAATGCGCTATATAAATATACATTACTTGCATTAAAATAGCACTATCAGCAGCACTTGTGTGGCCACTGAAGAGTCAAGCGGTTGTTTTCTGTTGTTAATGGTCGCATCACATTTTTTTTTGAGTACCTGCGATGTGTAGGTGCAGAGTGGGAGTTATAAGGTCAACACTCACTGTTTTTTTTCAGGCTTTGCAAGTTGAAAATGCAGCGCTCAATGTCACATTCTAGCAAGCCATCAAAACTGTGGGGAGAAGGCAGGACTATACAACACAAGGGCTTAACCCTGCTAAGCTTCAGTGGGCAACCACTTTGGATGTAGTACCATGTAAAACAGGGGAAATGCCATTACAGTTGAACAAGGTTTACCACCTTTAAACATGACTTTCTAAACAAAGTTGAACTTGGACCTGTTGAAAAAAATGGATCTAGTCCCAGATCTAGACTCCCAGTAAACCGCTTGAGCCTCAGATTAAGACCAAAAACACATTATACATTCTTGATGTAGTAGTTGCCATGTGGGATATTCTTTTATGTTTATTTTCATTATAATTATTTAAAGTTTGTCAGTTCTCTTCTCTAGACTACCAGTAAACTGCTAGACTACCATTAAACCAGTAAACTCTGGATCTTAAAAGGAGGAGAGACAGCAGTGGAAGATGAGAGAGGACCAGGCCTTGAACTTGTGTTCTGTTTTGCCTTAAGTTCAGAAGTAGTCGCCATGAGGGACATTGTTTTATGTATATTTTTATTAAAATTAAGTTCATCAGTTCTTTTCAGCCATCAATCATTTGTTTTATTAAAATAGCATGTTTTGCAGCACTTGTGTGACCACTAAAGCTTTTTTTTAAGCAGAGCGTTTTCTGTTGTTGTCAATGGTCTTGTCACATTTTTTTGAGTGCCTGTGATGTGTAGGTGCTGAGTGGGAGTTATAAGGTCAGCACTCACTGTTTTTTTCACTTCAGACTTTGCAAGTTAAAAAAATGCTGCGCCCATTAATGTCATATTTTAGCAAGCCATCAAAACAGTGGAGAAGGGCCAGGAATATACAACACAACGGCTTAACCCTGCAAAGCTTCAGTGGGCAACCACTTTGAATAGCCGCATTTCCACTATCGGGCCAGTGTGAGCCAGGGCTTTAATCGGGCCAGGCCGGGCCAATAGCCCGGGAGGTTGAGAAACGAGGCCGAAATCATGTCGCGTTTCCACTGTCGGGCTAGTTGCTCGCAGCGTGTCACGCAAACACCGCCCCCAGAACGTCCCCCGAATCAAACGTCACACAACCCGCCCACTTCAGCGGGAACAAAAAACTCAAATTATAACCACAAACACAACCTGGCATCACTACGAGAGCTGGAAGATGGAGAACACCGAAGCGATTGCTTTTTTACTGTTTGTGGTCTGTTGGTGTAAGGCCAGACAGCGATGTACGATGTACTTGATAACGTCCTCATTTCTGCAAACGCCGTCTATTTGCCTCTGAACATTTTCCTCGGCCCAAATGTTCAGAAGAGCCCTGGTGTCCTCAACTGACCAGTACTGTCTGCTATCCATTTTTTCTTCTTCTTAGTGAGTTGATCAAGCGCGATAGCAAAACAAATGTAAGGGAAGAAAGCATCTCGTCTCCTCTTTATCTGACAGGAAAACTCCGCCTTTGTACGTAACCCCGCCCCGAAGCCCCAGTTGGCCCTCCTTGGCCCAAGGTATTAGGCGGGCCGAAAAAGGCCGGACGCTGGCCCCAAGGAAGCCCCGCTTTGGCCCGATTACGCCCCGGAAGTGATAGTGGAAACGCGACTGCCCTTGGCTCGCCCTGGCTCGCTCGCTTTAGGCGCGATAGTGGAAACACGGCTAATGTAGTCCCATATAAAACAATGCCAATACAGTTGAACAAGGTTTTCCACCCTTAACCTCCTAGGGCTTGAGTGTCTACATATGTGGAAGGCACATTTTAGCTCTTAAGTGGCTATTTAAAATACTTTGAATGTTTTATATTTCGTTACAGACAAACAGTGTCATCCTGCAACTGTTATGCAGCATATGAAATGTCCCAAACACTACTTTTAACTGTCCAAAATGGGTAAAAAAAAGTTTTTACTCTCTGATAGTCAAACAAGTTCAAAAATAATAATAATTCTATTAAATATGCATTAAACAAAATTCAGGAAAAAGTCCTATGTAAATTTGGACCACGAGTCCACATATATGGACATCATTTTTCTCAAAGTACATTGTAGCAAATGATGATACTTAGGTTTTTATTCTAATTAGGTTCTAATAAGCCCAAATAGCAAAGAGAAATAAAAAAATGCATGTAAAAAAACACCTTGAGCCTCACCTTGAACACTCGTTCATTGGCAGAGTCCCAGATCTAGACTACCAGTAAAGCGCTTGAGCCTCAGATTAAGACCAAAACGCATTATACATTCTTGATGTTTGAAGTATTAAGTGTAAGATCTTAAGATCATGAGCAGTTACGACTGGTAAATTCTATTGAGACTACAAACTGGCTTATTTCTAACATGGTCTCTATGATGAAGCCAAGACATCAGCTCGATAATAAATTGAAATGAACTTGCTTTCACGTTTGTTTTCAAAATAATGCATTACTGACCAAATCCCTCAGTGATCCAGGTTAAAATAGGTATCGATGGCCTTCCAGAAGAAGATGTACCATTTTGGACTATGGCTTCCTTTATGACCTGGAGCGTATTAAGCATAACCGCCGGCTTTCTTCCAAGATGCACAGTAGTCATCTCTCCATACTGCGATAACTGATCAGAGAAGATTGCACGGCATTACTATACAGTCAGTGTGGTCTAGATATTGTCTCACTTGTGAATGAAGTCAAGGTTGTGTGAACAAATAACAGCATAACATAAGATTAGAAGACTTACTGATCTTATAAAGCCCATTGGATTCTTCAAGAAATGAGGTATGGTTCCTACAAAAGGCAGAGGTGTTGGTCCAGGTGGAAATCGACCTTTGTAGGAATGAATCCTGAAGATCTCGAACAGAACCATAAAAATCAAGCCCAAAAACAGAGTCAAGCCCACAGAGGCCAGGTCGAACTTCACTAGAGACGCGAACATGATGACAGATTGAGTTCAGGACAAACACAACAGCAGCAGCAGAATGTCAGGAGATTTATAACAGGAGAAGAGGGAGGATACAGAAAGACAGAGTTTGACTGGGCAGTTTATGGTTTGATATAAATGCTACAGATGAAGATGTAAGGAACTAAACATTCAAGACACAAAGGACGAGAAGAGATTACATTTCTGCACAACACCCCTAGCATTAAAGAATAGATCAAAGTCAAAAAGCTTTTACTGTCAAAAGGGGAACAAACGTATAGCTGACGAGTTGAGCAAGTTTGGTAAATGACTGACAATCTCAATGCTCTCTATTACTGTAACATCATGTGTTATGTAAGAGCTCTGGAAAGGCGTGGGAAGATTAGAGTGGAACCATAGGTAAAGGTGAAGCATTAAAGATTTCTGCACAGTCATGGAAAATACAGTTGTTTGAAAAGATAGTACACCCTACTAAGTTCCAATGTTTCTATATTAGGACATAAACAATTATCTGGACAAGAACATATTAAAGTATTTTATCAAGAACACTGCACTAAAAAAACAGCTCCCCTAGAGTTAAACAGTTGAGTTCATCATTTTGAAATCATTCAAATAAAGTGCCTATTTTCTAGGCTTGTATGACTAAGAACTCTCATTCTGGTGTAATAATAATGATCCATTTCCACTGAGTGGTACAGTGCGGTACGGTACTGGTCACCTTTATCAGGCTTGCATTTCCACTGCCTAAAAGGTACCAAGTGTGGTGCATGACAGATTTTCAGTCAATGTCATTTTCGCTCAAGGAAATGTCAAAGTAAAGCTGTACGGGTCGTTCAAATATCATATTTGAGAAGCACTTCTCACAAAACAGATGCTTTATACACAAATACTTGTGTATAAATGTTCATTACTAACCTTTCTATGAACATGATTTGATTATAACTGCAGATCAGTGCAAAATAGCCAACTGTAATGTCTGCAATTGTATAAAATTAATAAATAAATGCAACATATATGAACGCATACAGCCCCTTACAGTCTCCGATATGTTACAAATTAGAGAAAAACTACACACAACATACATTTAGTCCTTATTTGGGTTCAAAAACAACATGCAACATATAGCCCACAGTCAGAGCAAACCTCTCATCTGTATCTTAAATCTTCACCGGCACATGTAGCCTCTTGTTAGAAAGTAATTCTGTCATTCTGAGTTCATAATAGTCCAAAAGGTGAAGATAATAGTTAAACATGGCAGCTTGTTAATGGTTTAGGCTGCTGAAAGAATCATTGCTCCTTTGTTTTTTCACGCTTCACTCTCGCGTTTGTCTGTTTCTGAAGGGATTGGATGTCAGAAGCACTTCAATGATCACGTGCCCGTTATTATCATCAACTCATGAAGTTTGCTATTTCAAATATAGACACGATCGTGAGCTCCCTGGAGAAAGTGAATCCGCTCGCACTTTTAGACTGCCCCGTAAAACAACAACAGGACACCGCAGATTTTGTTCTTCTTGGCTTTGTGGCTGTTCATCAAGACAACGACAAGATTTTCTGAGCTTGGGTCGACCATGGCTTGTTATTATATGCATATAGTATTACGATGTAAGGTCTCAGCTGTGTATTTAAAAATGGTGGTTTCTTTGTTTTCATTCTTCTTCTTGTGTATGCGCGAGTGAGGCTTCTCTGTAAACCAATAATGTTCAGCTGCGCGTCTTGCTCTGCCTTTTCGTACTCTTTTGTTGTGCTAGGTACCCTTTGCAAAGCGTGCCCAAAAAGTGGTACTCAAATCCATTGTGTTGGTGTATAGAGCCAAAAATGTTTAAATTGTGTCTGTCCAAATATTGATGAACCTACCTGTATATAGGCCATTTCAATGTGGTCATGTCATTGATGTCAACTTAATGTTAAAACCGCTACCATAACATTATCAATATGTGGCTCTTTTTGGATTCTCAGAAGGTATGGAAATTAAAATACATTGGGACCATTGTTTTTGTTTACATCCCTCAAATTGGACTCTATTTACTTTGGTGCAAATCCTGAACTGTATTTATTTGGACAAAACAGGATTTCTTACCTTAAACAATGACACAGCAGGAGATGTCATGTGACGCTAATCATCTGAGGTTTTCATCTTACAAATTTTAAGACCTGCAAGAATCACATTAGTTTTTTATTATTATGGAAAACCTTAAATGTCAATAGGGGTACTAACCTTTTCACATAACTCCATGATGTACACATACTGAAGCAATAAACACATACAGAAAATAGATAAAGCAAATAAAAGGCAACACAGAAGATGTTGGTTTGCTTTTTCTTTATTTTTTTTTTGGTCTTTTCTAGTTTTTTTCTGCTCTTTTTTTGACTGTTTTCTTGGTTTGCTATATGGAAGTTTTTTTTTGGCACTACATAATTGTCTTATCAGGTTGTTATGTTGGATTTTCCTATCTAAAGCCTTTGTCCTTACGCAAGCAAAATAGGAATACGGCTAATAAAAATAAAGTGAATACAATTTAAATCCTTATTTTACATGTAAAATAAAAACACTTTTTTGGACCCCTCGAAAAATAGGGGTATTAAAATATTTGACATTTTGTATCACAAAATCATTGTGATGATACACACAGAAATAAAAGGAAAAGAACACATTAAAAACTGTACAAAAATGATAAAATTCATTTTAAAAAGTTTCCAAATGACCAAACGATGCAAAGTTAGTCTTTTTTTCCTCTAAGGACCTTGGGCATTGGTTTATAAAGTAAAGTGTCATTTCTTCTGCTGAATGTAGTTGAGATTGCCATGTCGACCATGTTGAATAAGAGGGTAATGTTGATTTGCCACCACAGAACCTGCAGGAGGGCAGAAATGACAGACAGTTAAAGCAGACACTGGAAAATGAGTTCTGAGTAGCAACAATGAAACGACACAATAAGTACTAAACTACTGAAACGTATTTAATACTTTACATAAAAGGCTTTAATGATGGCAGCTTAAAGACGCCTCTCATATGGAGAATGAAGTCACATGCATTGGCACAGGTGTGAGTTTCTCAGACTTCAACAGAGTGTAAAAATCTTGATGGTTCTGTGGGTCTCGTCTATTAAATCGGAGCTTTATTTCGTATTTTCTATTGGGTTCAAGTCAGGTGATTGGCTGGGCCATTCTACAGCTTGATTTTATTTATCTGAAAGCATTTGAGACTTTCCTTGGCTGTGTTTTGGATCATTGTCTTGCTGCACTCTGGTTTCATCTTCATCCTCCTGCTAATGTAGATGTTGGACTGAAGCAGCTGATATTCATTTACACTGGGGAAGGGCGAGGATTGCTGAAGAACTACTGAGAGATTTCAGCTGCTCTCTGGGCTTTCACTGCCTTTCTACACCTTCCTTTTTTCATGTGTTCAAGACTTTTTCCCTGTGTTATTTCATTTTATTATGCATAACTTCATTTGCTGAATAATTAGTTTTGTTTTCTTTACAAATATGGATTTTCTTAGCTTGTTATCAACATACAGGGAATTTTCAAGTCAACAGCATCTTTAGAAATATGTTTTCTGAGAAAAAGGGTGACGTTTTCGATACTTATTTTTTCCCTCTGTATATAAATCGAAAAAAAGAAATACCATTCACAAAAGCATATATTAAATGCACGGTAACGTGCAAGGCAGGCGATGTGGGTCACGCTGATCACTCGATGCAGAAGTATAAACCAGCTTTTATAGTTTGGTGTGTAAACAATTGTTTTTTTGTGTATTTTTTGTTTTATTTAATCATTTATTATTATATTAAATTAAGGTTGTCACAATGCCATCAATTCAGGCCACGATAATTTACCAGCTGAAGTATCATGACACCAAATAGTATAGCAACACTGTATTATTCATAACTCATGTATGAAATAAAGCAAATTGCCAGAAATACTATATTTTATGTCATAATACTTAAACCCAGAATTTTCTTATTATTGAAAACATGATTTGTACAGACTTTCTCTGCTTTTTTGTTTATACTGTGACTCTTTTGTTGTCATTGCAAAAATAATAAATCACACCGTAAGATCTGTCATGACTGCAGTAAACTACGACCTGTATGCAGACAGTTAAAATGAAAGTAAAATAAAGTGGCTTATTGATTATTTGCTGGCACAAATGTTTGAACATTTTAGTGACTTTTCCACACGCAACATATAGCAGAACCATTAATGACGATACTACTGTTTACAAACTACAGTGGCACCGCCAGTATTTTGGAGCCGAGGTATTGCAGTGCTACCGAAGTACCGGTAAACTGTGCAACCCTATAATAAATATATAAATATGTCTAAGTGTCAATAATTGTCACAATGATTTTGGATTTTTGTTTACAATATCAATAATACAGTATTACTCTATAACGTATAATATCTATACATTTTTCTGTACAACTCCATAAAGTTGGGGAAAAAGATGTTTTCATTATTAAAATCTTGTCTAACTGTACTTAAACTCTCACTTCCAATAAAACACATGTTATATGGTGCACCTTGTGAGATGAAGGGTTTGTTGGGCTGCTGCAGGTATGGAGGCAGCCGGTAGGGCATGAAGGATGGAGAAAGGGAATATTGAGCAGGACCACCGTGATCCCAGGATCGAGAGCCCGGATTCACACCACCAAACTGAGATGGGAAATTAGGATCTGAGACAGAAGGGGGAAAAAAAAAAGAGAAGAGTGAACATAATGACCAGCACAAGAACTCAGATTCACTGAATGGTCAATTCACCTCAATTTTTCATGCCACCATCTTTATTTATCCCAGAATCCCTGAGTGTTTTTAAATCATCACTTAAAATGTACTTTTTAGGGTGTCTTTTACTTGATTTAGCATTGTTCATATTTTATGTGTTTTTTCTGTATTATTTTTTCATGCATCCTTGTATGTATCCTTTACTGCTGCAAATTTCATGTCTGTAAAGTGCCTTGAGATGCTACTTTTGAAGGCACTACATCATTTTTAATATTATTATTATTTAGCCCAGAGGTGCCCAAAGTAGGGTGCACGGGCCAATGTTGTAGTAACCTTTGAGTTGGCCTACTCTCCCATCTGAAAAGAGGGAGCAGGGATGGGAAGGTGGTTTGGGAGAATACCCAATTTTAACATAACCTTTTGTTTGTTTGATTTATTGTGGAGCAAAAAAAAAAAGCCAATTGAAATTAAATGTTTCAATTAAATGTTGTAAATAAATCAGACTTTTTATTGCAAATACTGTCACTAGACAGATAGAGCAAATAAAGACAAAAGCAGGAGCAACTCGACTGTGTTCAACATTGAACTCCATTGTGTTATAAATGGGATTGTTTGTGTTTTTCTAGTTTTCTACATAGACCCTTTTCACACTTCAGGGTTTCTCAGTAGCGCAAGACGTCATAGTTGGGAGAACTTTGAGCGCAGTGAATAGGAGAATAAACAAATAATTTTTACACCATCTTATTTGCTTAATAAAAGAAAAACTCCACGATGAGGTTATAAAGACTTTCAGAAAAAGGAAAAATACTGTCTGTGATTTCTTTTCATATTTTAGTTAATACATCCCATTTATTCATTCATTCATTCATTTTCTTTTCGGCTTAGTCCCTTTATTAATCAGAGGTCGCCACAGCAGAATGCACCGCCAGCATATGGTTTACGCAACGGATAAAACCAAATGAAAAAGCAAATGGCAAATGCAAGCAAGAGAAACTTTACAGAATGTGAATTGGAGGAGCTCCTATCGGAGGTAGACTGGAGAAAAACGGTGTTATTTGCAAGTTTGTCCTCCAGAATTAATAACAAAAGAAAAAAAATAGAGTGGGAGAGTTTAGCTGTTAACGCCGTGGGGTCTGAACATCGCACTGTGAGTGAATTAAAAAAAGAAATGGTCCCATGTAAAGGTGCAGGTTAAGAGGAGAACAGCAGCGCACCGTCAAAGTGTGGAATGAACAGGCGGGGGAACAGGGGATGCTGAACTAACACCCTTTGAGGAGAGGAGAGTCGCCAATGGAAATAAAACAAACACACACAAGAAATACACGTACGCCAGACATGAAGTTGGCGTGGACCAATGCACACACATGTTAATTTCATCATTAGTAAATCCAAATGTGAGCGTGGAACCTGGCGTTTTGTTTCGTGCATACGCAGCATTGATACATGAGGCCTCAAGATCTTTGAAGCAAGTTTTAAACACTGGGAGAAAAAAGCTAATACTGGATGATAAGGATGATATCCATAAATATTATGAGAAAAGTAATCAGTTTTTGACCCTGGATGACAGAACAGGGCATTAATTTCCAACTATAGTGATGGCTTGATTTTGTAAGCGATAGACTTACATAAAACATAAAACCATTTCATTAGACCTATACAGTGTTTCACAAAATCAGGTCCCAGTGCTCAGTGTAAAAGTAGTGCTGTCACCCAGTGGACTCAATACACATGTGAAACTTACCTGAGCTCTTTACCAGCACCTGCTCTCAGTAAACACACACTGGACTTAGTTCAAAGATTCATAAATTCACAAATAATAGCAATATACACATTTATCTTAAAGCATCATTATTCTATCTTAAATTATTCTAAGCTTAGTTTAACACAGCAGATGGTACTCTCGGTTAGTTTTGAACAGCAGATGGTGCTCTAGGCTAGTTTTTAGATAGCATATGGCATATTCTAGGCTGGATTTTAACAGCAGATGGTGCTCTAGGCTAGTTTGAACAACAGATGGTGCTCTAGGCTTGTCTCAACAGCAGATGGTGCTCTGAGCTACTTTTTAACAACAGAGAACGCTGTAGGCTAGTTTCTAACAGCAGACGGCGCTATTGGTTAGTTTCTAACAGCAGATGGTGCTTTAGGCTAATTTGAAGAGCAGATGGCGCTCTAGACTAACTTTAACAGCAGATGGCACATTCTAGGCTAGTTTCAAGAGCAGACAATGTTTTAGGCTAGTTTTTAACCGCAGATAGCACTCTAGACTAGCTTTACCAGAAGATGTCACTCTAGGCTAGTTTTTAAGAGCAGAAGACACTCTAGGCTAGTTTCTAACAGCAGATGGTGCTCTAGGCTAATTTTAACAGCAGACGGCGCTCTAAACTAGCTTAACAGAAAACGGCGCTTTAGGTCAGTTTTTAACAGCAGATGGCGCTCAAGGCTAGTTTTAACAGGAGATGGCGCTCTAGGCTAGTTTAAACAGCAGATGGCGCTCAAGGCTAGTTTTAACAGCAGACGGCGCTCTAGGCTAGTTTTAACAGCAGACGGCGCTCTAGGCTAGTTTTAACAGCAGACGGCGCTCTAGGCTAGTTTTAACAGCAGACGGCGCTCTAGGCTAGTTTTAACAGCAGACGGCGCTCTAGGCTAGTTTTAACAGCAGACGGCGCTCTAGGCTAGTTTTAACAGCAGACGGCGCTCTAGACTAGTTTTTAACAGCAGAGGGCACTCTAGGTTAGTTTGAACAGCAGATGGTCCTCTAGGTTAGTTTGAACAGCAGACGGCGCTCTAGGCTAGTTTTTAACAGCAGATGGCGCTCTAGGCTAGTTTTAACAGCAGACGGCGCTCTAGGCTAGTTTTAACAGCAGACGGCGCTCTAGGCTAGTTTTAACAGCAGACGGCGCTCTAGGCTAGTTTTAACAGCAGACGGCGCTCTAGACTAGTTTTTAACAGCAGAGGGCACTTTAGGTTAGTTTGAACAGCAGACGGCGCTCTAGGCTAGTTTTTAACAGCAGATGGCACTCTAGGCTAGTTTGAACAGCAGATGTCACACTAGGTTAGCGTTTATACAGCAGATGGCAAATTCTAGGCTAGTTTCAACAGCAGACGGTGCTCTTAGTTTTTAACAGCAGATGGCTCTCCAGACTAGCTTTAACAGCACATGGTGCTCTAGGCTAGTTTTTACTGCAGAGGGCGCTCCAGGCTAGTTTTTAACAGCAGAGGGCACTCTAGGCTAGTTTGAACAGCAGACGGCGCTCTAGGCTAGTTTTTAAACTGCAGATGGCACATTCTAGTGGTGATGGTGAAATGAAGCTTTTTGAACCAGTGAAGCGCTCGACTCTCGAATTGTATTGGAAAAAGATTTGTTACTCGAAGCTTTCTAAATCAGTGCTCGATGAGGACCTCATCACTACATTCTAGGCTAGTTTCAACAGCAGATGGCGCTTTAGGCTAGTTTTTAACAGCAGATGGTACCCTAGACTAGCTTTAACAGCAGATGGTACCCTAGACTAGCTTTAACAGCAGATGGTACCCTAGACTAGCTTTAACAGCAGATGGTGCTCTAGGCTAGTTTTGAACCACAATTTGAAACCTGCAAGATCCTAACAGCAATGCATTTTTAAAACCTCATAATCAATTTCTCAAACAGCTCTAGTAGTGACCAAGAGATCCTGGTGTGAGTACCTGTCTTATTCACGGTGCCATTACCCACTAGTGGCCCTGGACCCAGATGGTGATTGTGCCAAGGGTGCCCTCTTTCTCTGCCCACTGCCACCCGTCCTGCCGCCGCCGCCGGCTGAGCAAAAATAATACTGGGATCATTCAGATTGACCGCCTGCCCTCCTCCACTGCCACCTCCTCCACCCTGGACGGTGAATTTGGAGTGCTGTGAGGCGGTTGGCTGGACGAGGGGGCCGTGGATGGGCCAGGAGCCCGAGGCAAGCGGCGGCTGAGCAGGTAGGAGACCCAGTGCTGACAGACCCGCGTGATACTGGCCCGGGTGAGAGTGAGGGAAGCTGAAGAGGGGCAGCTGCACTTGGGGAACCTGTGGTGGCTGGGAGGGTTTGGTGGAGGAGGATGATGATGACGAAGGTTTGGTGTTCTGCGGAGACACGGACGTCTGGCTGTACGGAGACGCTTGAGGAGAATATGGAGGAGTCTGACGCGTATCTGACTGAAGGAGGAAGAGAGAAGAGAGAAATTCAAGGGCTGGTCTGGGAATAAACAAAAAAGAAAACTAGAAAATATATACGTTCAATGCCCAAACTAATGAAGTCAAACCTTGAAAATCAAAGCTGTCCTACTAGTACCATGCTAATATCAAGCAAATCTATGTAATACAGGCTCATCTATCTATCTATCTATCTATCTATCTATCTATCTATCTATCTATCTATCTATCTATCTATCTATCTATCTATCTATCTATCTATGTTTAAAATTAAACTTTATTAAACATTTAAAATAATAAATAAACCATGAATATATAAATAATAAATAAAGAAATGTTTTATGATGAAAACACTTTGATTTAGTATTTCATATTTAGTAAAAATAAATTTCTATTAATGGCACATTATCACATAGTTTACATTGAAATAACTATTTAGTCTTCATTTTTTATTTCATCTTTAATAACAGGAAAGTAGAAAGAGAAGGTAGAAAAAGAGGAAAAGGGGTAAAAAGAAAAGACAAAGAAGAGAGTAAAGGAAAAAAAACTAAGAAAAAAGGTAGAAAGAAAGAAAAAACAAAGAAGAGGAGAAAGAAAGGTAGAATAAAAAGAAGAAATGAAGGAAAGAAACATGAGTAGAAAGAAAAAGGTAGAAAGAATAGAAAGGAAAAAAAAGGAAAGAATGAAAGAAAAAGGTAGAAAGAAAGAAGAAAAAAGGTGAAAATGTGAAAAGAAAATAGGAAAAAGAAACTAAGAAAAAATAAAGTAAATGAAAAGTAGCATAGAAAAAAGGTAGAAAGAAGAATAGAAAAAGGGTAGAAAGGAAGAAAACGTAAAAGTAGAAAGATAGAAAGAAAAGGGTAGGAAAAAAAGAAACAAACAAACGAACAAAGAGAAAGGTTGAAAGAAAAAAGAAAAAGGCAGAAAGAAGAGAAAGAAAGAAAAATTTAGAAAAGCAGAGAAAGGTAAAAAGAAAAAGATGGGTAGAAAGAAGAGTACAAAAAAAGGAAAAAGAAAATAAAGAAAGAAAGAAAAAAGAAACAAAAAATAGAAACAAAACAAATTAATAAATAAATAAAGACTAAATAAAGAAAGAAACAAAAACAAAGGAAGGAAAGAAAGAAAGAAAGAAAGAAAGAAAGAAAGAGAAAAAGATAGAAAGGAAGAAAGAAAGAACAAAATGTAAAAGTAGAAAAAGAAAGAAAGAAAGAAAGAAAGAAAGAAAGAAAGAAAGAAAGAAAGAAAGAAAGGACAAACAAACAAAAAATAAAGAAGAGAAATGTAGAAAGAAAGAAGAAAAAGGCAGAAAGAAGAGAAAGAAAGAAAAAGGTAGAAAGAAGCAGAGAAAGGTAAAAAGAAAAAAGGGTAGGAAGGAGAAGAAAAAAGAAAAAAGAAACCTCAAAAGAAAAGAAAGAAACAAACAAACAAAAAACTAAGAAAAAAGAAAGAAAAACAAAACAAAGAACAAAGAAACAAAGAAGAAAAGAAGAAAAAAAGGAAAGAAAGTAAAGTGTTTTGGTTCTTACACATTCAGAGGGTTGCCTGTTCCGTCCAACTCGCTCCTGGACTGAAGCAGCTTGAGGAATGGGGATGGACTGAGAGCTCGCCATCGCCCGCACCATATGAGGAACTGCACACAAACCAGTCACAGAACACTGCTTATGTGCAGATGTGGATATGCTGCCCTCTACAGGACACAGTCAAGACTTTACCATTTACATAATAAAATCAGCAATGATGATGCAATAAACTGCTGAAAACGAAAGTCTCCTGCAATAAGCATCAACTTCATTTGATCTTTAAAAAAATCCCAAATTATTCGCCCTGCGGTAATTTTTCCACAGTATTTCCTATAACGTTCTTTTTTCTGGAGACAGTCTTTTTTGTTTTATTTCGGCTAGAATATATCAATAAAAAAAAAAAAATCATTTTAAGGTCAATATTATTTGCCCCCTTAAGCAATAAATTTTCAAAATTGCCTACAGAACAAACCATCGTAACACAACGCCTATTTAACCTAACTAACCTAGTTAAGTCTTTAAATGTCACTTTAAGCCAAATACTAGAATCTTACAAAATAACTAGTAAATATTCTGCAGTGTTTCCTCTAGTAAAGGCAGGCCTTTTTACACAGCTCTACCAACTACCTGTGGCGTTATTTCAATGACAAATGTCGTGAGCACAGTATTACGAGTCGAGATCGCATTCATGTAATAGCCTACAGCATGCGAATCTCTTTGCTTGCGCACCGATTTCCTCTGCTCGTGCACAAAGCTTCTTGCGCGCCCTCAAATACGCGCTGCTCAAGCGCAGACAGTGTTGCCTGATTGGCCGGTTTTGAATTTATTTTTGCGGGTAAAAAGTGACATAGGCGGGTAGTGAAAGTTTGGGCGGTTTTGCAACAGCGTGCCCGCCAGCCCTGGTTTTGATCTCCCAAAGAGATGCCATAGCCCCCGTTCTTCGCATACATATGCTTAGAACAGTGTATAAACGCTTGTGGTCTTGACCGCTTTTGGGCTGGAAACAGTCAGCATCATCTGGCAACACTGAGCGCTGATCTTCTTGTGCCCTCTCAAATAAACGCTGCTGAAGTGTGATTTAGTGCGTTTATGTAATGACCATGTCTCCAACATTTATTAGATTTGCTAGGAATATTTATAAATGTCTCCAATAGACCTACAGAGCGGTATTAATGCATCCTGAAGTCAAGTGAAACAGCTTTACGTCGTGTTAGCTGGCCTCACGCATCACGCACCTGCCAGTAAGCCAGTCACTCAGTCAGCACGTAACCTTAAAGGGTTAAACAAATGTCGCACAGCACTACTACGGTCGGTTACAGAAAAGTTCACGCGGTTATAATTCATTTACCCTTTAATATGTTTTGGTGCGATTATCACCTGCTATTAAAAAAATAAAATGTTTTGAATGAGAAGCTGTAATGTAGCCGTGGCAGGATGAATTTTGGCGTGGCGCCCCGTCCTGGAAGAATGATTGTAACGGAAACCATGCTCTGTACTATCATCATGGCAAGATAAAACAAATCAGTTATTCAAACTATTATGTATAAGAATGCTTTGAAAAGGATCTTCTCTTATCTCGAGGACTAATAATTTGTTCTTCAACAGTATTTGAGATTATCGAGTTGTAGAGTACTGTACCAGGTCCGGGTGCTGCTCTCTGCCGGAGGTGTTTATAGTCGGGACAGTCCCGCCTGACGTGTCCCATGTCACCACATTGAAAACATCGTCTTTCTCTGGGCTCGCGGTCCTCCTCTCTGACCTCCTCCTCACGCTCGTTCTCTTTCTTCTTCATTCTGAACACAAAGAAACAGCTTAGCACTTACACTGCAATGCATTTCGGCTTTAACAAGTAATAGTTAATACTAGTGTTTGAAAAGATATTGCTTTTCTGCAGTATCACTGCATGGCTCTTTCTAACCATAGCTAATATTACCCTTCATGACGACTGTGAGGAGGTGAATGTTTTTTACTCATCCATTTAATTGATGTTAAGCCTTACAATTCTGCATAATTAAAGTTGTGGCCACTTGAGTGACAGATAGGTCTCACTGCTCGTCGTCCCGTCACCTCAGCTGATTCTAACCACTGAACTCAGAATGTACACTACCTGACAAAAGTCTTCTAGTTGATCATTTGGAAAAGTGACATAAGGTAGATTTTACTGATGAATGATCTGACTGCATCCCAATCACCACAAATACTGCAGAAGACCTACCGGAACCTGCACGGACCCTTGATTCTCTCAGAAATCAGTCAAGTTTGGTGAAGAAAAAAATCATGGTTTGGGGTTACATTCAGTATGGAGGCGTGCGAGAGATCTGCAGAGTGGATGGCGACATCAACAGCCTGAGGTATCAAGACATTTGTTCTGCCCATTACATTACAAACCACAGGAGAGGGCTAATTCTTCAGCAGGATAGCGCTCCTCATACTTCAGCCTCCACATCAAAGCTCCTGAAAGCAAAGAAAGTCAAGGCGCTCCAGGATTGGCCAGCCCATTCAACAGACATGAACATTATTGAGCCTGTCTGGGGTAAGATGAAGGAGGAGGCATTGAAGATGAATCCAAAGAATCTTGATGAACTCTGGGAGTCCTGCAGGAACGCTTTCTTTGCTATTCCAGATGACTTTATTAATCAGTGATTTGAGTCATTGCAGAGATGTATGGATGCAGTCCTCCAAGCTTATGATGGAGTCAGATACAATATTCATTCTGTTTCCACTGCAGCATGACTTTATATTCTATACTGGACATTATTTCTGTTAATTGACAACACTTTTGTCTAAGCAAAGTCAGACCTTACTGCCCTTAAGCATGATCGTATTTTATTTGGGTAATATCAGTGTAATCTAAACTTCTGATACCAAATGTTCAACCAAAAGTCAAGTTATTATTCGTTTTTCCAAAAACTTGAATAGGCGCAAGACTTTTGTCAGGTAGTGTAGTACATGTATCATATTTTTGGCTTTACACAGTAGATGTAATGTTAGGCATTTTCATTTTGCAAAGAAAATCCCATCTAAGCAAAATGCAAGCAGGCATCTTAAGACATTGTATGAAAGTTAAGTCTCCAGTGTGATGCCAACACTCATGTTTACACATGTTATGTTAGCGCACCTGCGTCTCTTGGGACAGTCCTTCATGTAGTGACCAATCTTCCCACAGATCCGGCAGCAGCGGTCATTAGGAGCCAGTTCACCGTCAGTCAGCACCTTTGAGTCAAAGAAGTAATCCTAGCACAGAGAAAAGAGGAATAAATTATAAACAGGGTACATCAGAGATATGAATGCAGTTTAACAGCATTATAATGTAACTCACGGCCTCTGTTCCAGGCTGAGGGTAAAACGGGGTGCCGAAAAGCTTCCTGCCGTTGATGAAGGCCTTCATGATGAAGTTGGTCACTGAGTTTGACAAAAATCACACTTAATTTTAGGAGAACAGCACCACAGGCCAGGAACGAATGCTGAAAGATGTGGAATGGGATACGTTTTGTGCTTACTTTTGCGAGAAACACCAGCACCAAGATTGTGATTCAAGTCAAAGGGATCTGATAAAAGAAAACAAAAATAATATAAGCACAGTACATGTAAAGTGCATGTAAAACTATTTTATATATATATATATATATATATATATATATATATATATATATATATATATATATATATATATATATATATATATATATATATATATATATATATATATATATATATATATATATATATATATATATATATAAAAATGTATACATCTTATAAGGCCCGTTTCCACTGACTGGTACGGTACGGTAAAGTACAGGTCACCTTTAACTTTTCCACTGCCTAAAGGGTACCAAGGATACCCTGTTTGTGGGCGTGGTGTACGACAAAGTTTCAGCCAACGTCATTCTTGCTCGAGGAAATCTCGCTCAAAGTAAAGCTGCAGGGGTCGCTCACATATCATGAGAAGCACTTCTCACAAAACGGATGCTTTATACACAAATACTTGTGATTAAATGTTCATTACTAACCTTTCTATGAACATGATTTGATTATAACTGCAGATCAGCGACAGTGCGAAACAGCCTACTGTAACATCTGCAATTATTTAAATTAAATAAATAAATGCAACATTTGAACACATACAGAACCTTACAGTCTCAGATGTTACCAATTACAGAATAACTACAAACAACATACATTTAGTCCTTATTTGGGTTCAAAAACAACACGCAACGTATAGCCCACAGTCAGTGCAAACCTCTCATCTGTATCTTTAATCTTCACCAGCACATGTAACTTCAGTCAGAAAGTAATTCTGTCATTCTGAGTTCATAATAGTCCAAAAGGTGATGGTAATAGTTAAGCATGGCAGTTTGTTCATGGTTTAGGTTGCTGAAAGAATCATTCGCTCCATTTTTTCGGGCTTGTCTGTTTATGAAAGGATCAGTTGTCAGAAGCATCCAATAATCACGCACATATTATTATCATCAGCTCAAGAAGTTTATTATTTCAAATATAGACGTGCGGCGGGCGATCATAAGCTCCCTGGAGAAAGTGAATCCGCTCGCACTTTTAGACGGCCTCGAAAAACAAAAACAGCACACAGCAGATTTTGTTCTTCTTGGCTTTGTGGCTGTACATCAAGACAACGACAAAGTTTGTTTAAGCTCGGGTCGACCATGGCTCATTATTATATTCATATAGTATTACGATGTAATGTCTTGGCTGTGTTTTTAAAAATAGCAGTTTCTTAGTTTTCATCCTTCTGCTTGTGCCTGTGCGAGTGACGCTTTTCTGTAAACCAATAGCTTTCAGCTGTGCGTCTAGCTCCACCTTTTAGTACCCTTTTGCTGTGCTAGGTACCCTTTGCAAAAGATGCCCAAATAGTGGTATGATGAGGTTCCCTTTTAGGCACCTTTTGACAGCGGAAACGGCCATAAAAGCCTATCGAACCAAACTGTACCATACCACTCAGTGGAAACGGGCCAATATATATATATATATATATAAAGAATGTTTGAAACCTTCGATTGCGATGCATTTGGACGTCCACTGCTTCTCGAAGGTGGTGAGGCGCTTGTGCTGTCGGATGGAGATCACGTGCTCTTTAAAATCAAACTCTTCGGTGTAAAAGCGCAGCAGGCCCAGCCAAAGCTCCCCGACTGTCTCTCTATTCTGATGGAGCTCTGGGAGACGCCGCCGCTGCACACAGAAAACACACAGTTACGAATGCAAAAATAATAAGCATGAATAGTCAAAAGATCTAATCATCTAAATACAATACATTAAACTCTAACACAGGCAATCGAGCATGGTTAAAGTATGAAGACACTAAAGCCATATCCACACATACGCAGGTATTTTTATAAACAGTTTTACCCAATTTCCACATGAAAATGCAAAAACCACTACGATGCATGTTCCAATAAGCCAACAGGTGGCAATAAAAGGCGATGTTGGGTTCACATTAAATGCGGAATTAAGCATTTGCAGAAGTGCATTGCATACAAGTCAATGCAAACATGACAACAGTGATGGATTACTGTACCAAGGGGTGTATGACATGGAATATGTGACGTGTTTGTCACGAACATGTGGACTTTGCCTCAATCACATATTTCGTGTTTAGTGTGAACCCAGTTGTGCTGGCCAATCAGAAAGGAGAAGCACACACACTGACGTCATGAGGCAAAAACTTCAGTTGTAACATCCACACAACCACACTGTATCCAGAGTTACAGGAAATCTTCACCCTGGCCAGAGTTTTCAGAAAGTTTCAGTCACTTGATACTACGTTTTCATGTAAACTAAACAGCCAAACCACAGTTTGGGCTTTGGTTTTTGAAAACACCCATGTTCTCAAATATGCATTATTAGAACGTCTAAACAATTTGGTTTATAAAGCACTTCAAAGAGATTGTTTCAATGCAGCTTCGAAATAATATACAGAAAAATAGATAAATCAATGATGCAAACTTAAACGAATGAATATGGACTGGAATGTTGTGTTCATCATAAATCAAGGATTTTAAATCAGCTTTTATCGGCTGAACACATTTATTCATACCTTTTATTCCTATTAAAAAAACATCAAAAGTTCCTTTTAACATAATTTACTTAAATTCACATATTTTTATTATTACTTAGGTTTTCATAAACTAACAAACCTGTTTGTTTAACATATTATTGCAAAATTTTTAATATTGCAAAACTACTACTATTTTTTTCATATATTTTTGGTTACACTATTTTAAGCTGCCATTGTTACAGTGTACTTATTCATTTAAGTACTGAGTAATATTATTTAATTACATGTACTCACTAACAAATTAGGATTAGTGTTATTTGCAAACAATTATTTGTAATTATTATAGTACAGAAGTAAAACACTGAACAAGGTTACTATAAAATAAAGTGTTTCCATATATTGTAATATTTATGTTTTGGGGAGAATAAATATAATATATATTTAATATATAATATATTATATATAATAATAATAATAATAATAATAATAATAATAATAAATTTATTCAGAATCATTCCCAAACCTTTACATTTATGATTCTTTATGTATTTAGTGAATAGCAATTATTCACTTTTTCAAATACAAGTTAATTTACCAATCCTGCTTACCAACTCATCGAGGTCATCGAAGAAGAAAGCGTTCCAGCCGTCCACCATCCTCTGAGGAGTCGTGTTTCCATCAAAAATCTGTAGCAGAAACACCAGCATGATCATTAGCGACAGAAACATTCATTAGCAACACAAATATTTATTTATTCACAAAAAAAATAAAAATTATTACAGAATTGTGTGCATTATAATGGTATTACTAAGGCTGTATGATACATCACATAATAACTGAGCTTGATTTCAGAAAGAGAGTCTTCTTGAAACAATGTGAAATGAACCATTTATGTAGACTTGGTCTTGATTTGTGCTTAGGTGAAACTCAATAGGTTCTGATTAAATAGAAAAAAAATGAGAAAATTGAGATAAATAATGCAAAATATTGGTTTAAATTTTTTGCCTTTATTTTATCTAATAAGCCACTTTTTTAAATGTTTTTTTAATTGCAAAGAAGTCAATAAAACAACATCTGTCATTTTTATAGCAGATTTAATTATAATTCCCAAATCAGGTCTTCCCTGTTAGATGTGTATGATAACAGTTAAATCACTAAAATGACGTGAACTGTTTTGACAATGCTTTTGGTTCTTTTTCTGGGCATCTCTAAATCATTGCCTGTCTATGGAGGATAAGGGAGCTCTCAGATTTCATCTAAAATATCTTAATTTGTGTTTTGAAGATGAATGAAAATCTCAGGGGATATGAACAACATGAGGGTGAATAATTAATAACAGTATTTTCATCTTTTGGGTGAACTAATCATTTAAAGGTGTCATATACTGAGCTGATTTAATAAGTTAACTTGTTCATTGATATCAACATTTGTAGATATGTAGCTTAGGCAAGTAAAAAAAAAAATCTCCAGAAATGGTTGTATATGCTTATTTATTACTTTATAAAATAACCCTGGAATCAGAAGCACTATATTGACCATATTTGGAACTGTCATGAATATTAATTAGCTCAGCTCAGCTCTGTCACAGCTTTCAATAATGAGCAATTGACATGATACTTACACGTGCATTAAACACAATACTCAGTAGTCTACCTTTGTTGTTCACCTCAAATAACAAATATATCCATTAAATTTAACAATAAACACGGTAAATAAACAAAACATACAAATAAATATATCTTGTGTCTCTTTGAAGTGCCGCTGAATACATTTCTAATCCGTATATCCTGCATTTTGCATTCTGACGAGTTCTAAACAGTCGTTGATCAGTAACACATAAAACAAACAGGATCGGTTGGCTTTGACTTCACGGTGTCTCTTTCATATAAGAATCCCACATACATGATAAGTTCAATACAAATTTTGATGAACTTAAAAACAAGGAAAAATTAAAAATCAACAAAACGTAGCCTGAGTTTGCATATCAATGATCCCGTGTGCAATATATCAGTCTGTGTTTTGACTGCTCATGACATGGCAACTCATCAGCTCTGGATGATGTAGACTTGAACGAATGTACATGCAAATTTTGAGGGCGTGTCCTGTAACACAACCCTCTGTCTATCGTGTTCTGATTGGTCTATTTTTCAAAGGGTTTTACACTCAGGGAATTAACACTCATGGTGTTTAGGGCTCACAGTATGGCCATTTCCATGTACTGAACTCTTAATATTCGACTATGCCCAAGTATAGACACATTTTCTTTGTAAGACTACTTTAATTTATTGCAAAGCTCAAAATCTACCGATCATCTTATCTGCATAATATAATTTGCATAATATGGCCGAATCCAAATTTTCATTTTAAGCCATTATCAACAGCTATATCAAAAGGTGCATTAATATTGCACATCTCAAATAGTGATTAATAGCTGTAATAATGGACTAGGATTAACAGATATGCACACGTGATATTCAAAGAGCAGCAAAAGTGAAAAATGAATATGAATGCTGATATTGTTATCTAACACAGTTTGTATGGTTTTGTACCTCTTGTAAGACCGGGATGACTGGTGGTTGTCTCTGCTGGAGGAAATACAGCACCATGAGGATGTAAGCATAAGAAGAGAGACTCCCTCTGGAGGCATCGCCAATATCACAGCGCTGAAAAACAAACAGGTTTACTTTCAGTCATTTGTCTTAAGGACACAATTAAATAAAGACCACTGAAATGAACCAGTTAGTTTAACAATACTGTAATAATGATTAAAGTGAGACAATTGTCTTACTAAGTGAGACAATAATAATAATAATAATAATAATAATAATAATAATAATAATAATAATAATAATAAATATATGAATTATTATTATTATTTTTGATTATTGATTATGATTATTGTTACGTGCACGTACTGGTTATTTACGTTTGTATTATGCGTCTCATTATGTTTTTCTATCCATCCCCCCAGTTCACTTCCTTGTTTTTGCCTACTGCTGTTCCTGATTGGCTGGTTCACCTCCACTTGATGCAACCAATCCTGACCCTGCCTTATGCTGATTGGTTTCTCAGTAAAAACTTGGTCCCGGTCTTAGCCAATCAGATCACTTCAGCTCACTATATGTTTTGTGTCTGCCAGCAGTTTGGCAGTCTTTGTTGGCTCGATCTGTCGTTGGTTTCTGTGCTTGTTTGAATCTGTGATTATATCCCTATTTTGTTCAGTTTTGTTGTGATATATTGTCCGTCTTCACCTTTATTTACACTATGTTGTCATTTTGGTTTAGTCACTGTCTATTCTTGCCAGTCTCATCTTTCATTTCCTTTCCTCATGTTTCCCTACAGAGGTTTGGTAGAAAGACTGGTAGGCAAGTAGGTCACGTGACATACATTTCAACACATAGGACTTCAACTGTCTAGAGATACACTAGGAAAGGAGGTGAGCGCCAACCTGTGTATTTTTGATTAAGTGGATAGTTAGTGTAGTTTATGTAAGACGTCTTTGGATGTTGAAGATTTTTTTTTCACATTTTGGTTTATTAGACTAGTTTAGAGGAGATTTGATATTAGTAAGACTGTTCTGTTTTGACTGTTTCTTTGCTTTAGCGCCACCCATAGCCAGTCTTTCTAATTTACATTTTGTTTTGGTTGTGATTGTAAATACTGTAAATAGCTCACTCACTGCTTCACTTATCACCACCTGTAATAAATCACTTTCTTTGCACAACAATTCTTGTTTGTGGTCGTTACTTTGAGTGCTATTATTATTATTATTATTATTATTATTATTATTATTATTATATAATCTGTATTTTTATGTTTGTTGTTATTATTATTATTATTACTAATAAGTATATTATTATTATCACTACTACTACTAATAATAATAATAATAATAATAATAATATTAATAAAAGTACATTATTATTATTTTTATTATTATTATTATTATTATTAGGCTCATTTTACTTCAGTATTTATATATTTATTAGCAGAGGAATTATAGTAATTTATTTATTTGATCAAAATACAGGAGCCGCAATAATAGTCAAAAATTCTTAATAAATGTTTCTGTGTGAATAACATGTACAATTGTATTTATTCTAGTCATTAAAAGCTGAATTTTCAGTATCATTATCCAGTCTTCAGTGTCAAATGATTCTCCAGAAAAAAAATAATTCCAATATACTGATATGATGTAATGTTATGTATTTTTATTTAATGCCATGTCAGCAACCTAGGCTATTTTGAAGGGGTGTACTCTCATGGTTCACTTCGGTTACAATTATCATACAATCTATTTGGTTCAATTCGATATCTCTGTTCATTGACGATGCTTTCCATACACAAATTGATATTTTACTCAGTAACACAATAGTTCTTTTATTAAAATTGATAATTTATTAATATATTTTTATATTATTTGTATTATGATTGACAGAAAAAAAAACTATTACATTCATATTACTTATCAGCTACTCATATTCACACATGACACATTACCTTAGCACTGATGTGATTTAAGTCTGAATGCACATGTTTGAACAATTAGACTAGCAGGTGGATAATTTGTGAATATTTATGAGCATAACAACAGAGATATCCAGTCTTACCTTGGCAAATACTTTCATAGTGTAGCCCAGATACTGCACGCGAGGATCTATAGCAGCATACGTGGCCAGCATCCGGGTGTTGTGCTGGGCCTAAAATGTAAAAATACAAGTAAAGTGTTTACATAATTTTATAAATCATCATAAATAAAAACAGACTGGTTCCAGCTGATAGAAAGGCAACAGTAACTCAAATAACCATTCGTTACAACTGAGGTCTGCAGAAGAGCATCTCTGAACACACAACACGACCAACCTTGAGGCAGATGGGCTACAGCAGCTAAAGACCACACCGGGTGCCACTCCTGTCAGCTAATAACAGGAAACTGAGGCTACAATTCACACAGGCTCACCAAAATTGGACAATAGAAGATTGGAGAAACGTTGTCTGGTCTGATGAGTCTCCATTTCTGCTGCGACATTCAGATGGTCGGGTCAGAATTTGGCTTCAACAACATGAAAGCATGGATCCATCCTGCCTTCTATGAATGGTTCAGGCTGGTGGTGGTGGTGTAATAATGTGGGGGATATTTTCTTGGCACACTTTGAGCCCTTTAGTTCTAATTAAGCATCGTGTAATCGTCACAGCCTACCTGTGTATTGTTGCTAACCATGTCCCATCCCTTTATGACCACAGTGTACTCATCTTCTGATGGCTACTTCCAGCAGGACAATGCGCCATGTTATAAAGCGTGAATCAACTCAGACTGGTTTCTTGAACATGACAATGAGTTCACTGTACTCAAATGGCCTCCACAGTCACCAGACCTTTGGGATGTGGTGGAATGGGAGATTCGCATCATGTATGTGCAGCCAACAAATCTGCTGCAACTGTGTGATGCTATCATGTCAATACGGAGCAAAATCTCTGAGGAACATTCCCAGTACCTTGCTGAATCTATGCCACGAAGGATTAAGGCAGTTCTGAAGGCAAAAGGGGGTCCAACCCGATACTAGTAAGGTGTACCTAATAAAGTGGCCAATGAGCGTTCATAATATATAAAAGTATTATATAATAATAACAAAATAAATAAATATAATAAAAATAAAAAAAATCTGACCAGTGTGTTGTAGAGGCTGATGTCTCCCTCCAGTCCGCTCTGTCTATGTTCAAACTTCACTATAGGCACTTTAGCAGTTGTGATAGGCAAGATATTCCTTAAACCTGAAGCAGACGAACACATTAAACCATCAATACTGAATAATAAACTCATCATATACAAAATAAATCCCTCTCGTACCTGTGTGTTTCTTCAGCACTTTAGCTAAGCCCTCAATGATCTCCTTACAGTTCAGCTTCTGCAACAAAAGAGAGAGGTATCAAAGAATAGAAGACTTTAATAAAGATATTTAAAAAAAGCATTACGATGAAATAAAAACATGACAACATTATATAATTAGCTCATTTGAGGAGTTAATAAGATCATTTTACAAAAGTGGGACATTTCATCATTAAACTTACACAAGCACACACACAAGCACACATGCACTTGCTCATTTATACATGTACTTAAAAACTTAACGGTCACAGGATTTGTACCTCTGCAGTGTCGTGGCCCTCCAGTGTCATACAGATGTCCAGATCACTGTCACGAAAACCAAAACCATTCTTAGAGGAACCAAACAGACACAGCTGGGCCTTATCTGAACAGACAAACAGAATTATGGCCATTTTTTTACATCAAAAGTAGCCTTAATGAAATAAATCAGTCTGTAATTAATCAGAAAAAAACATGATTTTTTTTCCTCTTTGCTTAGCAATCAAACCATTTTGAGAGGCTGTAAAGATATTTCCAATCAAAATTGAAATCAGAGACTCCAAAACAAAATCTTAATTTCTGAAGTGCAGCCTGAATGTTTATGTTAATATTTCAATAGTTAAAAACATACTTGCATGTTCATGGTTTTCTGATGTTGATTATTTGGTCACATGGCACGCAGGTAAACAAACTAAAACTTACATTTAAACTGATTTTTCTTTTTATATTAAATTTATTTATTTTATTCTGATTTATTTATTGATGTTCTTAATTTACATTATGGTAACTATTCTAATTTTGCATTATTTAAAGATTACTTATTCTAAATGTGACATTATTATCTGTATTATCTTTTGAGGGGGGGTTTAAAAGAGAGATTGTTTTTAATTTGACAGAGAACCGATTGTTCATGTAAAATACTATTATTCCTCAGCACCTTGTCAAAAAAGTTGGTGATCGACTTCAGGAAGAAAAGCCCCAGTTATTCCCCTGTATACATCAACAATACCGCAGTGGAGACTGTACAGCAGGTAAAAAGCCTGGGGGTCCATGTTACTGAGAACTTCACTTGGTCTCTCCAAACCACTTGTCTTGCAAAAAAAGTGCAACAGCGACTTCACTTTCTGAGAAGGTTAAAAAGAGCACACCTCAGCCCATCAATCCTCACTACTTTTTACAGAGGAGCTGTTAAGAGTGCTCTCACTAATGGGATCTCCCTTTGGTATGAGAATAGCAGTGTATCTGATGAGAACATCATTAAGAGTATAATAAAGTCAGCTGAAAGGGAGACACTGCTCGCCGCAGAGCCACTTGAGCTCCAGCGAGGGGGAGCTTGAGCTCCAACTCCTCCTCCTATAAGCTGTTTTAATGCATACACCTACCCCACCCCTAACCCCCACCCCCTGTGACATCACTTGTAGAAGAAGTGCAAGGAAGGAAGAGCTGGAGCTCAAGCTCCCCCTTGCTGGAGCTCAGCTCTGCCCAAGTGGCTCTGCAGTGTGTACCACTTGCTGAAAGGTCTGTTGGAACTGTATCAACGACGTTTGTCTGTCTAAAGCAAATAGCATTTTAAGGGATCCAACCCACCCTGGCCATAGTCTGTTCACGCCATCAGGCAGGCGTTACAGAAGCCTGAGGAGCAAATCAGTGCGGTTTCGTGATAGTTATTATGCTGTCATTATAAGACTTTTGAATAATACCATATCCAGGGTTTCTGCAGATATTATAATGTCAAATTTAAGACATTTTAAGACCTTTTTAAGACCATTAAGTATTAAATTTAAGACCTATATCACAATATCAAAAACACACAAAGAGAAAATGCAAAATCACTAAATTAGTGCTAAAATAAATGTATTGAAATTGAACAGGACTATAGATAGATTAGATGCACCATTGAACTACAGAAAAAACAAACAAACATCTTAAGGCTGATTTATACTTTCGCCTGGCGCCGCATCACACACCTCACGAAGCGGACGAGGCTTTTATACTTGACGCGTTCTCTATTGAGATATTCTTTATAACGAAATGGGGCGGACAAAAGAAACCCACTGTAAAGTCAGACGGATTAACAGAGGAGTATTACGTTTCCGGAAGTAGGTCATATCACTAATATCATTGAAGATTTTTAAACTAATTTTTTTTTATTATTCTTTTTTAATGATTATAAAGACTTTTTAATGACTATAAAGACCATTCAAGATTTTTTAAATCAAACTTTGATGCATCACTTGCTTTTGTTCATATCTCGGACAGTTCTACCTATCAAAGTTAAATATTAATGGCAACAGAACATGTGTTGCTCTACAATTATATATTTTATCATGGCAAGAATAAAACCAAGAAAAACTTACTAAAAATACTGACGTTGTTTTTTTATTTTGCACACTCAAACTGTCTGGCTAGTTTTGCCCTTTACTTATAAACTAAAAGGGCAATAATGGTTCAACATTCCTGACCATTATCACCAATAAAGCCTAGAAGTTGGGCATCAGTACATTGTAAACTGATAGGTTTATATATTCAGTTCCAGTTATCAAAGACATCATTTGTTACATAATTTTAGTTTGTTTCTATTAAATTGTTTTAAATTTAAAATTGTAATATTTACATCAGTGTAAAACCTTTAAATGGTGGAAAAACATTTTCTGTAATATTAAAAACACCTGGGACTCCACTCTTCCATGGCCTCTTTTTTTGTTTTAACAAACTTATCCCTCAGGTTTTTCCAAACTTTTATAAAAACGTTTCTCCTTTCCCACGGTTGTTGCAATTTATTTAGAATTATTGGTCATCTGGTTCTCCATATGGTCACGCATGGACGGATCATAAAGATGTCTGTACCTGTTTCAGACAAAATCTCTTCAAAGTGTTTCATACTCAACTCAAATCAAACGCGATGCTGCGCAAACGGTTCACACGAGTCTCAAAAAATTGTGATATATGTAATAATACATGTATAAAATATATGCACTAATAGTGTAGAATATGATTTCATTTGAAAATGATTTTGATTTGACATTTTTAGGATGGATTGAATTAACTAATTCAAATGAATGTATTTAGGCATCACAGTGGGTAGCACTGTCGCCTCACAGCGAGATGGTCACCGGTTTGAGTCCCAGCTGGGTCAGTTGGTATTTCTGTGTGGACTTTGCATGTTCTCCACGTGTTGGCGTGGGTTTCCTCTGGGTGCTCTAGTTTCCCTCCACAGTCCAAACATGCACTATAGGTGAATTGGATAAAATAAATTGGACATACTGTGTGTGAACTAGTATATATGGGTGCTTCCCAATACTGGGTTGCGGCTGGAAGAGCATCCTCTGCCTAAAACATATGCTGGAATAGTTGGCGGTAGGAAAATGAATGAAATGACTGAATTTCTAATGTGACGGTTGAGGTAGTGACACAAATTTGACATCATTTTTTCTGAGCAACATTTTAAAGTTGTTGTTTTTTTATGCCATCAAGATTTTGATATCTTATCGTACAATTTGAGAAAATGGAAATGCAAGAACAATATTTTCTTTAAACTCCGGTCCAGTTTACACAATTATGATTTTTTTCTGCTTGTGAATACCCTGTAACTGTGTTATTTCTACTTTTATTAAGACTGACACAACCTCTCATATGAATTAGTCTCCTCACCGTTGTACTCTTTTCTAATGAAGCGCTCCAGACTGGCCAGAATCTGCTCTCTCTTCTGCTGCTCGATCAGAGTCGGTGACAGCTCACCTACAAACACAAAAATACCAGATTTGAGCATTAAATATCGGGTGTAGATGCAAACAAATGCAGCTGTTAACTGACAAGGAAATTTGCTCTCAACTCAGATTTACACCAGCTAACTCTCCTGTTTGTCCAGGTATTCTCCCGTATTTTTAATCTTGCTGTAAAAGGTAATATAATGGGAAATAATTGCAAGAGCTGGGGGAGGGGAGGCCTCGATCACCTCTATGGACGCACTGGCCCTGAGCATATCTCCAAAACATTTGATCTTATGGCATACTGATTAGGGTTGGGTCGATAGACGATGCCATCGTCCATCGCCGATGGCCGATAGACATCATGATGCTGAGCCGGCACTGCGATCCTCCGCACTGCCTTCATTGGACTGTTGGTTGTGCACCTTTTATTATATATTATATATTATTATTATAACGACACAGATCACTCTGCCTATTCATGCCAGAGTCCTGCAGAAGAGTGATTGACAGGTGGTAATTTGTGTGTAATTTATCTTTATTTCTTTAATTTAATTATGTGTAAAACAGACCATGCAGGTCAGATAGTTGAAACTGTAGGCTACAAATTATTAATTCGTTATGAATTAATTATTTATTCATAGATAATTAATTCACCTTCACCTATGACAATGATGCCATCGTCCATCACGATGTTTCACATTAGACATCGTAGAATGCCAAATTGGTCGACATCGCCCAACCCTAATACTAATAAATAACAAATATGACCAACATAATCGTAATTATAATTCTTCATATAATCCATCAACCATTAAACCATATAACATCTAAAAACAAAACAAAAAAAGTTAAGTTGACCCCTTAAATCGATGGCAAAACAATGGTAAAGTGTGTTGCTTTGCTCACGGTAGCAGAGAACACAGAGACAGTCCAGGATTTCTCTGAAGAGCTCAGTCATGGGCGGCAGAGGTTTCAGCTCAATCTTCTTGAAGTCCTCAGGACATTTGTCTTTAAGGTGTCCGTCCCGCTTGCAGATGCTGCACACGACTGTTGGAGGCTGAAAAACAAACACTACACACTTCACTTCTGGATCACAGTGTCAAATCATTCACCACAGTAATGTACCTGAATACCAGAATTAAAAGTGACAGTAAAGATTTTTATAAGCTTAAGTTTTACTTATTTATTTTATATTTAATTAAAAGCTGCTCTTTTAAAGTTTTTAGTCAACAAAAACTTTCTTTTAAAGTATCAGTTTCAACAGAAATAGAAGTCATACAATACATACAAACAGCCAGCTATGTTTCTTTGGAAATCATTCTAATATGCAGATTTAATAAAGGATCATAGGGGTGATAATACTGAAAATTCAGCTATGAATCACAGAAATAATTTGCATTTTAAAGCATTACTACCTAGTTGTATTTTTAATTGTAAAAAAAATGCAGCATTGAAATTTGTGTATATATATATATATATATATATTATGCATATTTTTACAGAAAAATTCAAATACTATTTGTATAGATAAAACACATTATGCAAAAATAAACTGATAAACTTATATTTCTGGCTTTATCTTTTTAGTTTCATTTCACTTATCTAGAAGTCATTTTTAATTAGATTGTGCCGTTCACATGATTATGATTAAGATTAATCTTTTAAGTAATACAGCCCAGTTTTTAAAATCAAAGTTTGTAAGGATTTGATTCTTATGCCCCTTATTGGTTTGGATCCAGGCATATAACAATTTAACAAATACTTTTATTATATTTGTACAATAAAAATTAATTAAAATATAAAAAATAAAAATAAATAAATAATAAAACATAATAATAATAATAATAATAATAATGAAAAAACAATCAATAATAAAACTAATTATTATTAAAAATAATCATTTAAAAATTTCCTATTTTATAAGATGCCAATATTATAATATTTTTAATGTCTAAAACTCAAAAGGAAACGAATGAGTCGAAGTCTCAAGCCAAAAAGATTCAATTGGTTGCACCTGCGTGTATGTCAAGAATAAAGGCTGTTTTATACTTCTGCGTCAAGCGCATGTGTATGGTCCGGCGCAGCCTCCGCGCAGTCGCATAGCTGTGGCTGATGCCGACGCTGACGTGCACCTCTCAAAAAAATGTAACCACGTCACAACGACGCGTAGCCCAAGCTCTGTGATTGGTCAGCTTGGTTCCGTTGATGAGCATGGGTGGTGCTGAGTGCCACGAGCCTGATGGAGTAAGTGTTTACAAGTGTCGAGTCCCTTGAAGGAGCTCCAGGGGCCTGTTTGAGTAAGGAGGTTCAACCAACTCAGAGTTTAAACTTGAAAGTTGATTTACCGAGAGATTAAAAACTCAGAGTTTTGGGTTTCAGAATAGCGGATTCGAGTTAAATCAATCAACTCTGAGTAGAGCAACTCCGAGTTAAGCGCGCGCACACCGCGACTATAAAAAGGCATTATCAATAGAGCGCAGATATTACGAGACACCATGGCAACATCTTAAAAATGAGATAATTTCTTTCTCCAGCTGAACTTGGATGTGCTCATGCAAAGTTATAGCAAATATGACCATATATTTTAAAAAGCAACACCACAGCATCAGTGAAACAGTTAGCATGGGAAAACAGCTGCTCAAGTTAATGCGTAATTTTACATTTAAAGTATTTAAATATTTAAGTATAATAAAATAAGTAATGTAATGTGTGACGTTTCTAAAATTTTACACACGTTCCCACTTTTACACACGTTGATCGGTTTGAATAGATATAAGTGCACTTGTGTGTCTGTTTATTGATCAAGTGGTAGAGGTTAATATGACATTTAGAATGTAAGCAGAACTAAAAAATAGTTTTTAGAAATTATAATAATAACATTAATCTAGTAACAGTACATGTCCCTGTTGAAGGTCAGTGAATACCAACAGTAAAACAGAAATTACTGCGGTAGAAGAAGCTGTCAATCTTTTCTTTATTTAATAAATGTACTTGCGCCTCAGAAGACAATGCTGACACACAATGAACGCGTGGGGGCGTTTGAAGCCATGAGAGACGCTCCTGACACGCTCCAGACGCTCTGGAGGCCATTAATAATATAATAACATTAACACTGAAACTGTTAAGGCGTTTTAGAATGAATGACCAAAACAACATTTCAGATGTTTCACAGTGTGCTCAGCCTGCTGGTTTGTCCATTCACACACGTTTTCATCGTCATATGATCTCTTATAATAAACCTTTTTTCAATGCACATACTGGAATTTGTTCAGTAAAAGTGTTTACATCATAGTTTATGCGCATCTTTTCTATTGAATAAAAGTTTGTCCTACTCAGTAATGCGCGTGTTTTAATGCATATTTTCAAAAGTTATGTGCATCATGACGTTTCCATCAATCGTTTTTATGCGCATATCCAAAATGAGCATTAAATAGGTGGGTGGAAACGTAAGCCTAAGGCGAGAAATACCGCTTCGTCTTTAAAAAAGGGGAGGAGACCAACAGAAACTCAGAGTTTAGAGAATAAAACCTGCTCCTGACCAGGTTAGGTTCACAGAGTAAATTACCACAGTAACTGACTCTGAGTTATAGTTACCTCTCTTTCAGAAACAGGCTTGACTTACCCTGATTTCTCGAGTTTAACAAACCTGCCATTTTGAAACGGAAAACCTAGAGTTTCTCTCATTTCAGGATTAAAATACTCAGTTTTCACTTAACCTCCTTTCTGAAACGGGCCTCAGATGGAAACTGTTGTTTTTTGTTTACGTTATGATTAAAGTTGCTCTCACCTCTGAATGATTGAGTTTTAGCTACATGTAGCGTCCAGATAAAACGAAATACCTGCAAAGAAACTCAACACGGAGGAACAAGAAAACCTACTGCCGCCTAGCGTTTGGAAAGTGTTATTGCAGAGCAACACAAACAGCACGCAAACCTATAAATGCACGACTACAGGTGAAGACAGGTGCCGTGGGTCACAGAGATCGCTTGATGCAGAAGCATAAATCAGCCTTAAGGTCAATACAATGCATTCACCTTTCCTCCAGTGAAGATCATCCTGTCAAAGATGTAGTGCAGGTCTTCTGGAGCGATATTGTCCTGTTCCTCCATCTCATGGTCTTTCTCCTCTTCCTCATCATCATCCTCACTGTCCATCAGCAGGCCGTTCAGAACAGAAGGAGACACGTTTCTGGACATTTCCCGAGAAACACCTTCACCATCAATCCCACCGTCCCCCACCAGGAGATCAGTAAACGCTCCTCTCAGGCTCTCCTCTTCCTCCAAATCCCGCTCTTCATCTTCATCACTGCTGTCTCCGTCCTCTTCATCGCGTTTTTTCCGCTCCAGGCTGTCGGATCGGGCGGTTTCATTGAGTCTGTGTTTGTTCCTCAGTAAACGACGGCTGGTGTTCAGTCTGTTTCTGCTCTGAGGACAGGCGAAGTACTTGTAGGCCGTGCGGAAACGCTCCTGGATGTACTCGAACACCATCTGACTGTTCAGACTGCGGGCCACGTTCCTCTTCAGTGCAAACGGATCTGGAAAAGTTTAAAGGAGACCTAATATGCAAAAATCACTTTTATAAGGTGTTTAAACACAGTCGTGTGGAAATGATGTGTGAATATAATCAGCTTTTAATGGCAAAGATGTAATTATAATCAGACTTGATAAAAACAGTCTGCAGAAACACTTTGATTGACATCCTTCATTTATACGTGTCATCAGAGGGGGAAAGCCCCACCCAATAGTGACCATATCTCCCTCATTAGCATAGAGATATTGTTAGTCTTGTTTTTCAATCTGCCACTATGCTGACACATAAGCTCTTTGTAGCTCCGCCCACAATCTAATTTGCATTTAATGCGACAAAGTCTAAAGGGGCAGTTTCAAAGAGTTATAAAACATTATCTGTGTGGTATTTTGAGCTGAAGCTTCACACACACACACTCTAGGGACAGAGACTTATTTTATATCTTGTAAAAAGGGGCAGAATAGGTGTCCTTTAATATGTGGTCATTTACTAGAAAGTTCATTCTGCTAGCTGTGTTTTGTCTTTCATATATAACTTAATGTGACAAAATAACCATTTAAGGCACAGTATTTAATTTACACCACTAGAGGGCATGCATTCAGTACAAACAAAAGCGTAGTTTGATGATGTTGTGTTCAGGGTTTCTACAGGTTTCATTAAGTTAAATTTAAGACTTTATTATGAATGAAATTTCAGACTAAACGACTAAATACTAAGGATTTTTTCTAATGGCCCGGTTGGGAGAAATCTCTTAGCCACATTTTAAATAATGCATCAAAACAAGCAAACCCTAGTTGTATATATGGACATTTTTTTTTTTTTCAACATATATTTTCTTTCTTTTTTTTTTTAAATGTCAAGCTTTAATATAAACAAATATACATTTTCATGGACAGAGCGAAATTTAAAATTATTTTAGACTTGCAAGACATTTTCAATTTAAGACCTATTTTTTTTTACTTTAAATTTAAGATTAGACTTTTTAAGACTCCGTGGACACCGTGACAGTTAAAAGAAATGTTGGTATAATTATATAACAATGATCTATGTTCATGTTCACACAATGTTTAAAAAAAAAAATTTAAATGCAAAAGTACCCTATGAAGCGATGTGAAGAGCAACAGATGGCGACACAATCCTAACTGTTCATTTATGTTGGCCAATCAGAATTGTTCTGCTTGACAAAATTTTGATGATTCTGTTCCAAAATTAAGTAGGGAAATTGTCCATGTATCAGTATATATGGGTGGCGCAGTGAGCAGCGCTGTTGCCTCACAGCAAGAAGGTTGCTGGTTCGAGCCTCGGCTGGGTCAGTTGACATTTCTGTATGGAGTTTGCATGTTGCTAAAGCCAAATTCTCCTTGGTGTATGTGTGTACCGAGAGTGTATGGCGGTTCATTCTGCTGTGGTGACCACTGATTAATAAAGGGACTAAGCCGAAAAGAAAATTAAATGAGTCATCATATATGAGCGCAGTAAAAAAAAGCTCTAGCACAAACCACATGAATGAAAACTTTGGCTGAACAGATTGGGCAAATAAAATTCTGTTCAATTCTGTAATTTTCAAATGATGATTTAACAATTATATTGCAATAAACAGTAAATTGTAACTTTTTACTAGGGCCAGATGGAGTTTTTTTGCTATTTCTGCAGAGACTTTTGGTAAAAATCTGCAGATTTCTGTGGAATTATTTTGGGAGTATCATAACTAAAACCTTAATATATAAACTAAAAAATAATATCTTTTTAACTTCTATTTAATGTATAAAATGTAAATCGAATTAGATTCATTTTATTTGGTAAACGAAAGCAAGCCTCTCGTATAATATCTCTACTAAAAGACAGAAAATATTACTGTACAAACTGCATTGTACATAAATCAGATGAACATTTTCATATTAGTCAATAATATTACTGAAATAATTAAAAACTGAATAAATATAGATTTACACACATTTACACAAGTAAATAAACAGAATTAATGATGGGCTAGAAATCTGCAGAAAATCTGCAGGTATACAGGTTCATACAGGATGGGATGTCTGAAAATGAACATGCAGCAGTGTAATAGTGAACAAAGGTGGCAACATTATTAATCCAATAAAATTAAGAAAACATGCCATCTAACTCAAGCGATGCACTGTATTTAGTAATTTATGTCTCTGTACTTTATGCATTACTTCTGTTTGCTTGCAGGTATTTGTAAACTGCTGTGAAGTTAAAAAGTAAAAAAAAAACTTAAAATTTGTAAACATTTTGCATCAAATTACAGAAACTAGCATCGATAAGTAATATCGAGATCAATAACATCTCAACAATACCCACCACTAGTTATCAGAGAACCATTCAAACATTTGTATCAGTGCATTCTCTGACATCTTTTAATCATTTTCAAATGTAAAGCTATTGTAGGAGATCTTCAAAACTACATTAGTTATCTGTTTGATCTCACCCTCTATAGCGAGTCTGCGGCGAGGCCAGTTCTTCAGCTCCCGCGGCAGCAGTTCCTTCAGACGGATGCTGATTATGTGCTCCTCCAGAGCAAACTCAAGTGTGTAAAAGCGCAGGAGCTCCAGCCACAGCTGACCCAGAGACGCGCTCACTGGTTCCTCCAGCTTCAGACGAGACTACAGACATGAACACATTATTAATAATTAATTCATTAAAGATAGTTCACTCAAAAATGAAGGTTAACTCATAATTGACCTCTCTCTCAAATGGGTTTTATTAACTTTATTTTGTTGTGTTCTGTTAGACGCAAAAGAAGATATTTTGAAGAATGCTGGTTGCTGGCATCCATCTACTTCCATAGCAGGGAAAACATTTATTATGGAAGTCAATGGGTACAGCTGACATCATTATTTATATATTATTACATCATTATGGATTTTGAAAAAAATGAAGTGAGTAAAAGATAGAATTATCAATTTTGGGTCAACTATGCCTGGGGCTGGCTGGCTGAAATTAAAAGTCTGTGTGCATATTAAAGTATTTTAATGGGGTATATGCATTATAATTATTTAAAGCACAGGTGTCAAACTCAGTTCCTGGAGGACCACAGCTCTGTACAGTTTAGTTCCAACCCTAATTAAACACACCTGATCAAACTAATTGAGCGCTTGTTTGATACCTACAGATAGGCGAGTTGAAGCTGTGCTGAAACTAAACCCTGCAGGGCTGCAGGAATTGAGTTTGACACTCCTGATTTAAAGGGATAGTTCACCCAAAAATGAGATGTGGTAAAAATACTGTGAAAGTCAATGGGTCACAGCAACCAGAATTCTTCAAAATATCATGTTGTTTGTTCAACAGAAGAAAGAAAGTCAAACTGGTTTTGAACAAGTGGAGGGCGAGCAAATGATAACAGAAATTTCAGTTTTGAGTGAACTATCCCTTTAAAAAAAGTTTCACAACATAAACATCAAACCAAACATAAGATTTCTGACAGCATTTAACCCTAATTTTTTATTTTTTGCATTTCTTAACATACACTCACCAGCCACTTTATTAGATACACCTTACCGGGTTGGACCCCCTTTTGACTTCATAACTGCCTCAATCCTTCAAGCCACCACATCCCAAAGGTGCTCTATTGGATTAGAGTCTGGTGACTGTGGAGGCCATTTGAGTACAGTGAACTCTGTCATGTTCAAGAAACCAGTCTGAGGTGATTCGTGTTTTTTGACATGGTGCGTTATCCTGCTGGAGTAGCCATCAGAAGACGGGTACACTGTGGTCATAAAGGATGGACATGGTGAGCAAACAATACTCATGTAGGCGGTGGCGTTGTCACCATGCTTAATTGGTACTAATGGGCCCAAAGTTTGCTGCTGTAGCCCATCCGCCTCAAGGGTGGATGTGTCGTGTGTTCAGAGATGCTCTTCTGCACCTCGGTTGTAACGAGTGGTTATTTGAGTTACTGTTGGCTTTCTATCTGCACGAACCAGTCTGGCCATTCTCCTCTGACCTTATAATCAACAAGGCATATGTGCTCACTGGATATTTTCTCTTTTTCGGACCATTCTCTGTAAACCCTAGAGATGTGCGTGAAAATTTCAGTAGATTAGCAGTTTCTGAAATACTCAGACCAGCCTATCTGGCACCAACAACCATGCCACGTTCAAAGTTTAAATTCCCTTTCTTCCCCATTCTGATGCTCGGTTTGAACTGCAGCAGATCGTCTTGACCATGTCTACATGCCTAAATGTATTGAGTTGCTGCCTTGTGATTGGCTGATTAGAAATTTGCATTAACGAGCAGTTAGACAGGTGTACCTAATAAAGTGGCCGGTGAATGTATATTAAGTATGGGGATACTATTAGTTCATCAACCCTTTTTTACGACACCGTTTATTTATACACATTTCACCTGCAGTGATTTTGAATTATGGTTTCTTTAATGCGATCAGGAAAAATATTCACCTTTCCTGTAGTCTGTTCGAGCTTCTTCTCTTTCTTTTCTATGGGTGTTTTGGGTTCAGGTTTGGATCTTCCATCTCCTCTGCCTTCGCCTGCAGGAGCAGGTCTGTGTTCCCATCCCACAAACACCTCAGACTGCACACCGGTCAGGTGAAATTCATCCACACGCTTCACCTCGAAGCCCTTAATCTGACATATAAGTAAAAAAATAATTGTTTTTCAATCTTTAAGATATGGACTGCAGAATTTTTTTCTTCATCACATATATTTCCCACGTCATAAATATTGAAACATTCAAACAATGTGTCAAACATTTCCCATGTTTTCAAACATTTCTCAAATGTTTAAAGGTCCCGTGAAGTGCATTTTTTATTCGATTTTTGACAATCTCTTCTGAAAAATGTAGAAAGGATGGGACATCGAGTGGCTCCTTCCCGTTAAAAATAACAGCCAATAGCATTTTGTTTTATCATAGCTCTGCCAGTGAGAGCGGTTCAGCTCAAGCACATCAAATAAAAAGCATCTAAAAGGGGGCGGGACATGACATATGCTAAAGAGTATTTAATTGGTCAAGATTTGATGAGAAGTAATAGAATTCAGAATTGTTCATCGTTTACACTGATCTATTGTTAGACTGTCTAAGATCAATGCTAGATCCATCGATGTAGGCAGGCTCCTGCTACACATGTTCTGCACATGTCCAAAGCTTTACATATTCAGGATTAGTATTTTGAGACCTTCTCTGAGGCATTTGGGGTGGTAGTAGAGCCATCCCCATTTATCGCATTGTTCATGGTTGCCCCTGAGAACACTCGTCTCAACATAATACAAATTAAAATGTTAGCCTTTGGTTCTCTTCTTGCTAAAAGACTGATATTGTTTAAATGGAAAGACACTTCCACCAACACAATCACTAGATAGGAGAAGTGATGTCTCATCTTAAGTTGGAGAAAATAAGGCATAACATCAAAGGGTCTGTTGACGTCTGACAACCTTTTTTTTTTTTTTTATAATAATTTTTTTTAGGGGGTTTCACCTTTATTGTAATAGGACAGTGGAGATTTAGAGACAGGAAAGTATTGGAGCAGAGATAGAGGAAGGGTCGGCAAAGGACCTCGAGCCAGGAATCGAACTCGGGTCGCCGTGAACACCTAGGTGCCATGTGTCGACACACTAACCACAAGGCTATTGGTGCCGACCTGACAACCTTTTTTACCTCTCGTGATGGAAATGGACGCACACAACATGACAATATGAGGAAAGAAAGGAACTAGTGTCATATTTTCATGTCATCTTTTCTTTTCTCTATGGACATTTGATTATATATTGTTCCTAGATCTGGTGTTCTGGGAAAGGAGCGTTTTGTTTTTGTTTTGCTCTGTATAACGTGAAAAACAAATTAAAAAAACCTTGAACAAAAAGATTTGATTGGATTGGAAAATGTAGTATGAGGTGACATGGAAAAAAAAGATTTACATGTTTACATTTGTTTTAGATCATCTGAAGGCAAATTGTCACTGTAGTTTTGGAGCACACTAGCTTATAGATATCCTTAATACTAACACACTGAAACTAACATCTAAAAAAACCTATTTTAATTTTTTACAGGACCTTTAACAGAGCAAATCTGGACATCAGAGACTTTTTTTTTAATCCTCTCATCTTTTAATCCTCTAATTGATCCCCAATTTGAAAGCCACTGATTTAGCTGACGTTCACCAAAACACTAGCTCCTACCCAGTGTCCTAAATAAACAGGCAAGATGGGCTTGTATCTCTGCTGCAGGAAGAAGATGACCATCAGAGACAGAGAGTACGATGGGATTCCTCCTTCCGCTTGACAGTCGATGTGGCACAGCTACAGATGAACACAATCGCGTTAGGCATTAGTAATAAACAGCTATAGAAATTCTGAAAAAAGTGATGACAGTACGACTTACATTCGCCCAATATCGGAAGGCCAGAACCAGAGGAACGAGCCTTGGCTCCAGTCGGGACAGAGCCGCGAGGTGATTGGTGGTGAGGCACGCGACATCATTTCCTGCGCTCACTTTACACATTAACCCACTGCAGACATAAACAAGCGACTCATATCAGCCGTGACTGGTTATCATTTATGATTTGTTCATCGTGTGGACAGTAGCTATTATTAGTGTCAGTGTTTTATTGTGGATATAAAGCTGACCTGGCCTCATCTCTGCAGAAAACAACAGGGACTTTGGCATGAAAATCAGACTCCACCTCTGCAAACTCAACTGGAAAACAAAAGCGAAACTAGAGTTAATCTGCGCTCTCGAAACTTGAGGCTCATGCATGCATGAACAGAAAGTATGAAAGGGAAATATTTATGCTTCAATATAAAATAAATAATTGACAAAAAAAAAAGTCTCTCATGATATAATTAGAAACAAACTTTTATATTATATTAATTGTGCTATTAATTTATTTAACAGATACTGCAAATAATTATAATAATAATTTAAAAATTATCAATTGAATATTTTAATAATTATGCAACAAAAACAACAAACACCAAATAATGAACAATAATAAAATTAAATACATACAGGCACATACATAATACAAAAATATTGAAATCCATTTTAGCAAGTACCTAAAGGGGATGCAACAACTAAAATACATAACATAAAATGTTATTATATTTAAAAAATGTTAAATTGACACAGAATATAAATAAGTTGATTTATTAACTGTATACAAATAGTAATTATATTAAATGTGCTACTAATGTCTTTAACAGAAATTGCCAATAATAATAATATAAAAATAAACAAAATATACGCATACACTACATAAGTTTCGATATCCATTTTAATAAAAACATGAATGGAAAGCAGGTGATGTGGTGGCACAGTGGGTAGTGCTGTCGCCTCACAGCAAGGAGATCGCCGGTTCGAGCCCCGGCTGGGTCAGTTGGAATTTCAGTGTGGAGTTTGCATGTTCTCCCCGTGTTGGCGTGGGTTTCCTCCGGTTTCCCCCGCAGTCCAAATACAAGCGCTATAGGTGAATTGGGTATGCTAAATTGTCCATGTGTGTGAATGAGAGAGAGTGTATGAGTGTTTTTTTCCAGTGATTGGTTGCGGCTGGAAGGGCATCCGTTGCGAAAAACATTTGCTGGCGGTGCATTCTGCTGTGGCGACCCCTGATTAATAAAGGGACTAAGCCGAAAAGAAAATGAATGAATGAATAAATGGGATGTAATAACTAAAATATGAAAAGAAATAAAATGTAATTATTATATTATTAAATTAATCATTTACAGCAAATATAAATAAATTGCTAATATTAACTGTAGGCAAACAGTAATTATATTAAATGTGCTATTAATGTCTTTTAAACAGAAACGGGCAATAACCAATTTTTTTTTGTTTAATAAAATAACTGATAGATATTAATTTAATAGAATACAAATAAATTGCATATATTAACAGTATACAAAAAAGTAGGTATATGATTTTGCAATACCTTAACTGTTTTAAAAAGTTAATTTAGACGCATTCTCTAAAACAGGGGTGCCCAAACTCGGTCCTGGAGGGCTGATGTCCTGCAAAGTTTAGTTCCAAGTTGGAACTTCCAACCCCAATCGGATACATCTGGCCTAGCTCTTACTAAGCTTCCTAGAAACATCCAATTCCTAGAAACATCCATTCCTAGAAACAACAAGTTGGAGCTAAAACCTGCAGGACACCGGTCCTCCAAGACAGAGTTGGGGCAGCCCTGCTCTAAAACAACATTTACTAAAGATAAATAATACATAATAATTATTATCTAATATTTCACATGTATTTATTATTATTTTTAACTAGAAACCTGTACTAGTTAAAGGTCTGTCTAACTGGTTTAATATAAAAAATATATAAATGTAAAGTTTTATTTGCCATTTAGAGTCCTTTACCCAAAATTTACATTTTCCACAGCTAAGAAAACAACCATTATTGCACCCAAATAATTTATAAACTTAAATAATTCAATTTGCATTCATAATTCATTTGAAAACCTATTTGACATCCCTCACTTTTAATGAAAACCTATTTATCATTAAACTGGATATGAATTCATAAGAAATGACCCAAAATTATTTGAGATGAATAATAAAAGGAATAGTTCACCCAAAAAATGTAAGTTCTGCCATCATTTATTCATCCTCTGCTCATTCCAAACCTGTTTGAGTTTCTTTCTTCTGTTGAACACAAATGGAGATATTTTGAAGAATGTTCAAAAACCATTTAGCCATTGACTTGCATGTAATTGGTTTCCTACTGTGGAAGTAATTGGCTACTGAGTAAATATTTAACGTTAATATTTTTGGGTGAACTATCCCTTTAAGTATTTTGTAACATGTTTCCCCCATAAAAAATATTTAAACCCAGTAATTGATTAAAGTGGTGTAAAAAGGTGAGATTTCTTAATGTTTCCCATGTTTATCACACTTTAATGTTTCAGCTCATCAAACTAATTCAAACATCAGTCAAAGATGACAAAAGCAAACACATCATGTAGTTAAATGAAGTTTTTTTTGTCATTGAGATAAAGCAAAATACAAAACTGCATGTGCCTGTGTGAAAAAGTGCTTGCCCCCTGTTAACACATAGCTTAACTCCGATTAAATCACACCTGAGTTCAGTTTCTCTAGCAACACCCAGGCCTGATTACTGCCACACCTCTTCGCAGTCGATAAATCACTTAAAGAGGATCTGCCTGACAAAAGGGAAGTAGACCAAAAGATCCTCAAAGGCTAGACATCATGCAGAGATCCAAAAGAGATCAAATGAGAAAGAAAATAATTGAGATGTACCAGTCTGGAAAAGGTTGAAAAGCCATTTCTAAAGCATTGGAACTGCAGCGAATCACAGTGAGAGCCATTATCTACAAATGGCAAAAATATAAAAGAGTGAAGAACCTTCCCAGGAGTGGCCGGTCCACCAAAATGATCCCAAGAGTGCACCGACAACTCATCCAAGAGGTTATAAAAGACCCCACAATGATATCCAAAAAACTGCAGGCCTCGTTAGCCTCAATTTAGGCGAGTGTTCATGACTTCACCATAAGAAAGAGGCTGGACAAAGAATGGTTTACATGGCAGAACTCAAAGACGAAAATCACTGCTGAGCAAAAACGACAAAAACTGACTCATCTCAGTTTTGTCAGAATGCCTTGATAATCCCCAGGCAAAATAATCTGCAGAAACAAAGTTGCACATTTTGGAAGATGTGTGCGTCCCATTATGTGTAGCATAAAAGTAACACCACACCAACAACCATACCAACAGTAAAATGTGGTGGTAGTGTGATGGTCTGGGGCTGTTTTGCTGCTTCAGAACGCGAAAGACTTGCTGTGATTCGTGCTTCCCAAAACACTTTGCTGTGTTTACCAAAATATCCTAAAGGAAATTGTCCGGCCATCTTTAAGTGACCTCAAGCTGAAGCAAACTTGCCAATAATCTAAAGCATATCAGAAAGTTGACTTCTGAATGGCTGAAGAAACACAAAATGAAGACTGTGGAGTGGCCTAGTCAAAGTCCTGACCTGAATCCTATTGAGATGCTGTGGCATGACATTAAAAAGGCAGTTCACGCTTGAAAAACACTTCAATGTGGCTTAATTACAACAATTCTGCAAAGATGAGAGGGGCCAAAGTTCATCCACAGCGCTGTAACATATTGATTTCAAGTTATTTAAAATGCTAGATTGCTGTTGTTGCTGCTTAGGATGGCCAAACCAGTCATCACACTAAGGGGCAAACCCTTTTTTCACACAGGGCTATGAAGTTTTGTATTTTGTTTTCACTTAATGATAAAAAAAAAACGTGTTATGTGTTTACTTGTGTGATCTTTGACTAATAGTAAAATTAGTTTGATGATCTGAAACATTAAAGTGTGACAAACAGGCAAAAATCTGTATACAAGTTATAGAAGCATGATTGGGAAACTCACCACAGTTCTTGAGGATCTCCAGCACCTGGATCAGCACATCAGGCTGAGTCATCTGCAACACACAAAACATGTCAAAAACAACAATAAAACAGACACACACGATTAGAAGAACAGCTGATGTGTGTGTTCAGACTCACAGTGGAGGGGTAAGAGACGTCAATGTTCACGTCGCTGGTTTTGAAGGCGAAGCGGGTGAGACAGGAGCCGTACAGACGGAGAGAACATGCTAGAAACAAACACATGATGGAGGAAATCATTTCAAAACTGACCAGTTTACTGCCAGCTTTTACACAACTCTTGTTTAGAAGTTTAGGGTTGGGGAGTTTAATTGCATATATCTGATTAAAAACACACTAAAAACTGAAATATTATACAATTCAATTATGTTTATTTACTTTTATTATGCATTTTATTCTTGTGATTTAAAGATGAATTCAAGTCAAGCTGTCATTCCGCTACATGTGTGGACATACAGTGGAACGAAATGTCATGTCATAGGACCACAGTGCCACATAAACGATCATAAAATTGAAAAGTTTTTTGCACAGACCAATGGTTTCGCTTCATTAGACAACAAAGTATCATCAAGAGCCGAAGGTACTAATTTTCAATTTCGTCAAGTCTCGTATTGATTTTAAGACCGTGATTTTAACATATAAAGCGGTTCATGGTTCTGCTCCAAGTTACATTTGTGACCTGATATCCATGTCCGCTGCCTCTCACCGTCTACACTCTGCCACGGGTCCTATACTGTTTCAGCCTCGCTGCAAACTCATCACCATGGGAGGTAGGGCATTCTCTTTCCGTGTGCCCAAACTGTGGAATGCTCTTCCCACAAAAATAAGGAATGCGGGTTCCTTGGACTGTTTTAAGAAGCTACTCAAAACTCTTCTTTTAAGGACTGTTTTTAATTTGTGATATCTCTTTTAGTCTTACTGTGTTTTTTACTGTATTATATTTTATTATTGTTTTACTGTGCTTTGTTGTTTTTACTTTCTTGTAAGCACTTTGGGTTTTAGAAAAACACATTAAAAATAATAATAATTATTATTATAATGTATTGTTATTATTTTGTTTTGCCTGTTTGTTTGTTTTTTTAACTCCTAAAGTAGCAATTTATGGCCCAATACCAATTCCCTTTAGCTGGAAGGCGTAGGCAGGGCCGGCCCTGTACATTTGGGGGCCCTAAGCAGAATAATTTTGAGACCCAACCTTGCTCTAAATAGTGGAGTGTTGCCATTGCAAACCAGCCCACAATAATTTTATTGCTTATTAAATACAATCAATGTAACAGTAAGTAAAGCCTCATTTCTTCTACTTAATAACCATCTGAATGATTTGGACATTTAAAACAGCTCTGTTTTTGTCAACTAGTAGCTTCAAAAATGAACAATTAAACTATCTTTAATAAAGAAACCAGTAAAAAACCCTGCAATGAAACGACACTGAACAATAATTAGCCAAAAGTGACACTGCATTACTTAGTAATAAAATATACATTGTGAACTCATTAAAAACTCAAAAAAAAAACAACAACAAAACAATTAACATTAATGCAAAGATTGATCCATAAATAAGAAAATCAATCCGCAAATAAAGTAAATATGAAAAAATATTAATATAAAAACATAAGGAAGCAACAAATACTGGGTTAATGTTGATGCCCAAACACAAACTTTATTATTTCCTAAAGTCTCCTTCTCTGTTCCTTACATTTGAGGTGGAGGGACCAGAGCTAATATTAAACTATGATTAACTCACTTAGGACATGACTTTTATTAACACGTCTCAGGAAAAAATATTACCAGTGTCCAAAATATGTCAGTGAAAGACACTAAAGTACTATTGCATTTCAGTAAAATGTGTTTTAGACTTAAAATCCTGGTCTGTAAAACCAGGAAAAAATTAAATGTATCATAAGTAGACAATGTTTATTAATCTGTAATTGCCTACTTTCGATAAAATGTGCGTTAACGTTATTATTAGCACTTAAAAATGATGCTAAAAATTATTTTGTGTTTGTCTTCTCGTCGTCATTTTCCCCTCAGTTTTTCTACGTCTGAAGAATAATGTTAGATTTGCTTCATTTTTGCAGTCCAATTACCAAAATAAATCAGGTATATAATGGGTAGGCAATGAAGCAAAGGCCATGGCTGTGTCTGCGCACAGATACACATTCTTGCGGTACCGGTCAGTCTCGCAGGTTACCTTGGAAGACCAAACTCGAACCGTAAGAACACAGAATGCATATGAGAAATGAGATGCTCCAACCTTCCTGTTGATCACATGACCTTTGCAGGAAAGCCATTTCAACATTAATAAAATTATGATTTTTTTTTCTTTACAGTAAAAATGTATAAATGTTTAAATACAAAAGCACTGTCACTGAAGATAATTTGTAAAATGCAAATAAAAATGATTTCAGCAAGGAAACGGCTCACACCACTAGCGGGTTGTGGTGGCCCCCTAGTGGCAGCAGGGCCCCAAGCAGACGCTCAGTTCGCTTATTCACCTTATTCTCCGCGTACGAGCGGGCGCAGCAATTTGAATCATTTTGGCACGAGACTTCCGGTCTCATTCACTTCCATTCATTTTTAAACGTTAAAACAGCTCGTTTTGCTGCTTGATGTTGCAAACTGATATTTTCTTATTATATTATTCTACTTTGTCTGTTTTGTCATGCAAATACTTGTTTGTAGAGTAAGTAGTTCAACCGTTTTCTGCCGTCTATTATTCATAGTCATTTCTCCCATTGGCAGCTGAATCGGAAGTTCTAAAACAATCGCAAAAACGAGCGCACTTCCGCATTAAAGAATAAGGTCAATAGGGAGGGCTGGCTCTGGGCGTAGGGCTAAGGCAGGGGTGTTCAAACTAGGTCCTGGAGGTCCAGTGTCCTGCAGATTTTAGCTCAAACTTGCCTCAACACACCTGCAAGGATGTTTCTAGTAAGCCTAGTAAGAGTTTGATTAGCTAGGCCACGTGTGTCTGATTGTGGTCGGAACTAATCTTTGCAGGATACCAGCCCTGCAGGACTGAGTTTGGGCACCTCTGGGCTAGATAGCAGGGTTTCTGCAGATTTCATAATGTCAAATTTAAGACTTTTTAAGACCTCTAAGAACTAAATTTAAGACCTATATCACAATATCAAAAACACACAAAGAGAAAATGCAAAATCACTAAATTAGTGGTAAAATAAATGTATTCAAATTGAACAGTACTAAAGACAGGTTAGATGCACCATTGAACTACAGAAAAAACAAACAAACATCTTAAGGCTGATTTATACTTTCGTCTAGCGCCACATTGTGCACCTCACAAAACAGACGAGGCTTTTATCATTGAGATATTCTTTAAAACGAAATGGGGCGGACTTAAGAAACCCACTGTAAAGTCAGACGGATAAACAGAGAAGTAGTATGTTTTCCGTTACTAGGTCAATGATTAATATCACTGAAGATTTTTAAACATTGTTTTTTATTATTTTTATAATTTATTTCAATGATTATAAAGACTTTTATAACCATTCAAGATTTGTTAAATCAAACTTTGATGTATCACTTGCTTTTGTTTATTTCTCGGACAGTTCTACCAATCAAAGTTAAATATTAATGGCAACAGAACATGTGTTGCTCTACAATTATATTTTTTATCATGGCAGGAATAAAAACAAGAAAAAAAGTACACTTACTAAAAATACTGACGTTGTTTTTTTATTTGCCCACTCAACAATTCACACATTACTGTCTGGGTAGTTTCTGTCCTGTACTGATAAGCTAAAAAAGCAATAATGGTTCAACATTTCTGACCATTATCACTAATAAAGCCTAGAAATTGAGCATCAATATATTGTAAACTGAAAGGTTTATATATTCAGTTCCAGTTATCAAAGACATCATTTGTTACTTAATTTTAGTTTGTAGCTATTAAATTTTTTAAATTCAAAAATGTAATATATACATCAGTGTAAAACCTTTAAATGGTGAGAAAACATATTCTGTAATATTAAAACCACCTGGGTCTCCACTTTACCATGGCCTCTTTTTTTTTGGTTTAACAAACTTATCCTTCAGGTTTTTTCAAACTTTTACAAAAACTTTTCTCCTTTCCCACGGCTGTTGCAATTTCTAGCCAAGATTTATTGGTCATCTGGTTCTCCCTATATCAAGATGTCTTTACAGTCGTACCTGTTCCAGACAAAATCTCTTCAAAGTGTTTCATACTCAACTCAAATCAAACGCGGCACTGCGCGAAATGTTCATCCGGGTCTCAAAAAATTCTGTGAGCTCCGCCAGCCGAAATCATGTTATGCGCACCCAAAGCGAACCTCCGCAAACACAGCGATGACATCACATTTGCCGCGCGAGTTCAATAACAGAAAGCTGATTGGCTGTTGCATGTTGGTCTTATTTGTAGTTGTAATACCGCAAATTACAATTGGACTAGTGAAATAAAGAACTACAACACCACGAAAACCAAATAACAACTAAAAAAAATTTAAAATGAGCATTAGATGTAGCGTTGCATGGACATCTGAAAAATAAGACCTGTACAAAAATATTTAAGACCAAGAACAGCCAATTTAAAACTTTTTAAAAGCCTAAAATTTCGATTTTTAAATTTTAGACTTAAGACTTTAAGACCCCTCGGAAACCCTGAGATAGTCTTTGAAACAGATTTTCCAGGACCACACTAGAAACAAAGAGATACGAACATTTCCCAGAATACAAGGAGGCGCACAAATATACGTTTTTTTTTGGCATTATTAAGAATTCCTACAACAAACAAAGATGTTATAATAATGCTATAAAAAAAGGAAACAAAAAAATTCACCATCTATAATACATAATAACAACTACTGTACAGCAGTCCCTCAATATATTTTCAAACAGATCACTCAATGACACTTAAATACTCTGTCAGAAAAGTCCAGTGGCTGGGAATGAGCTTTTTACAGTGTCTAGCATAATGTTAATGTTGTTTTCTTGTGTTGACATAGATGAATATGGCCATTGTGTAAATTCAGTTGCATAAATACAGTTACAAGCCTATTACCACATTATATTACTATGATAACATGATATCATTACCTTCTGCAAATTTCCTGAAGATAGATACCAAAAAAATAACCAAGTCAAGCAAATGAAATAACTACAGCAGACACTATCTTCAATCTCGTAAGAGCTCATGATAACATATTCAACTTCAATTGATTTATTTCCATATCACTTTACAATGTAGATGCGTCAAAGCAGCTTAACATAGAAGTTCTAGTAAATTGAAACTGCTTCAGTCCAGATTTCAGAGCTGAGTTCAGTGTAATGTAAATGTCACATATGACTGTAGTGGTGTCCATTTCTTAGGGGTAAATTTGAAGCCCTTTCCACTCACACTCTGTTTCAAAGATCATGAAGAAGGGGTAAATAGAAATAAGATTGAGCCTCTGATTTAGGTTTTTATGAATTCTGAAGCATTAAAAATAGTTGGCCTACTACTTGGAAATTAAAATTTTTGGTGAACTGTCTCTAAGTTAGCATGGAAATGAGTGTACCTGCTAGTTGTTTTTGTATAATTCCCTCCATCCTGAGCACCACGGTCTGCCTCAATGCAAAGTCTTCCTCTGAGATGCCATGCAGTTCTGCCGCCTCCAGCACTGCAGAGTCCAACGCCCTCAACTGGGCTGGAGAGGGAGCAGGCAGCGCTCGCAACTCGTTCTCCTCCCGCTTCTCCTGCAAATATACACACAAAACGCTGGATATACAATAGTATGAGAGGAATTAAATAACTAACATTATTCATAAAGGCGGCAAAACCAACATTTAAAAAATACTAATTTATTAACCTAAAAAAAAAGCTATCATAAAGCGTGATTTTTAAAGCACACCAGCTCTTCAGACCAGCCGTTGTGCTCACCGGCTTTCTGGATATATTTTTGGAGATTTGATGTTGCCGCCTTTATGAATAATTTTGTATTTTTCCCAATGATTTAAATATAGCTATGATGGTCGTGGCGCTTTTAAATTCAGCATGAAATAAAGGTTCCAATAGTCATGAGAGTCATAGAACTCCGCGCTGACTCCAGTAAACACCAATCAGAGAAGAGCTAAAGAGGGAGGGAGTTATTTTAAATTACCTTATGGGTCAGAAAAACAACAATTTATTGCATTACAATTAGATTTCTTAGGCTTGAAAAAATCTATTTAATGGTCATTTGTAATCAGATTACGACAATGAATTTAATGCATTATTAGTCAATATCCCCTTTCACACATACAGACCTTTCCGGAATATTACCGGTAATTTTCCAGAAAGGTCTGTATGTGTGAACAAGCCTTTTTTTAAATACAGGTCAATCCGTTCTGGTAGTTTTCCGGAGAGAGAAGTTGTAACATTACTGGTAATTTGCCGGAATGCTGCAATGTGTGAACGCAGAAGGAAGATTGCCGGAAAGATCGCGTTCAAGTCTAGAACGCGCTGACGTAAGACATCTACTTTAGCCAATCAGAACAATCAGATGCATTCACGTCCACGCCGTTTATGAAAATAAAAGCCTGTGAATGTTTTTCCAAACACATTTAGCTGCTAGATTTTAGTCAGATGTTTCTGAGTTTCTTCTTAATGCCAACTGTGGAAAAAATTATACGATAAACGATAAAAAGATAAAATGCTTATGAAAAACCGCCGTTTGTTTACCTTGAAGCTCTGCTTCAGTTGCTTGACACATGTGCACGTAAAGCAGCCGGTGAGTGCCAGCACACACTCACACACATTATGTACAATTCCATATGCGAAAGGTTTCCTCCATGTTTTCACAGAGTTGTTCAAAACTATAACCAATTTGTTTTTCCTACGATGGAAGTCAATGGTTACATGTTTTCAGTAGGGCTGCACAATATAGCTCAAGATTATCATTATCACAATAATAGTTTATGCAATATGCCATCACAGACGTGTGATAAATTACATTTACTTAGTGCATTAGTTGTTTATCTAAATCTGAGCAATCAGATGGGGCCCTCTCCTTATTCCCGTCTCCAGTAGCTGTTCTGCTATTGGCTGGAGCGCCCCAAAGGAGAACCAAAAGCAAAAATGCTCTATAAGTGTCATGCTTTAAACAGCACTGGAAGATCTGCATCCTCTCACCATGATGTTCTTCTTGTGACGTTTCTCTTTAATGTGCTTGTGAGCACCCTGGATGTTTTCCACATGGACTGAACACAGTTTGCATAGATACTGGAAATTGGGATACTCCGGAGATGGCTGTGGAAAACACAACAGAGAAACCAATCAGATCACACACCAAATGACTGAAATCAAGAGGAGCTTAACGATTTTTAAGAAAGTGCTTTTTTATAGGTTCACTTAATGGTCTAATTATCACCCCCATACAAAAGCAAAATAGGTCAGTGAATATGAACACAAATGGTCTGATTTACATTGAAAATCAGAAGAGGAAAGTGTTTTGTTTACAGTCAAATGAAAACCAAACTAACTTTCAGTTTCTCAGGATTTACAATGTATAGTTGTGTGTGTGTGTGACTAACCAAACGAATGGATTTTGCTTTATACTGCACTACTGATGACATTTCTTCACAACTTAAAGTAAAATGTGGACCATAAAATGAAAATGAGCCACAATAATGAAAATAGCATGTTTCCAGAGGTTTAGATTAACAACACTTTGACACATTTAAAAACAATGCTTGTTCATTTTTCTTCAGCTTAGTCCTTTCTTTATTAGGGGTCACCACAGTGGAATGAACCACAGCACAGCAGATGCCCTTCTAGCTGTAACCCAGTACTGGGAAACACCCATACACTCACATTCACACACACACACACACACACACACACACACACACACACACTCCTTCACTACAGCCAATTTAGTTAATCCAATTCACCTATAGTGCATGTGGTTGGACTGTGGAGGAAATTGGAGCACCCAGAGGAAACCCACACCAACACGGGGAGAACATGCAAACTCTACACAGAAACTTTATTAATTCCCAAAGGGAAATTGACATGTCACAGCAGAGCTCTCTGTACTAAAAATAGATGAAATAAGTTACATATATATATAAAAACAAAACTAAAATTACCTTCATACTGCACATCTTATTTTCAAACACAACGAGTAGACACTTGTCCATATTTAATAACTATTACAATTCAGCATAATTCATCTAGTGTGATTCTGGTTATACAATCTGATCACTGTTGGTAAAAATGACTTCCTGTATCTTTCTCTGTAACACCGGGGCTGAATTAATCTTGCACTAAAGGAGCTTGTACATGCTTGAACTGTATCAAAAAGAGGATGATTATCATTGTTCATATTACTGACAAATTTGTCCATCATTCGATCATTAGCAATCTCTTCTATACAGGGTAGTGCACACCCCCCCAACAGAGCCTGCCCTTTTAAAAAGTCTATTAAATTTGTTTTACTCCTTCTCCAACAGAAGGAGTGACACACACCAAAGGACATCAGTCGTCTTCATAAATGAATGCGACTCTGACCCTCCTTATACGCCTGAATTGTATTTTCAGACCAATCAAGCTTGTTATTCAGATATACACCCAGGTACCTACATGATGAAACAATCCCAATTGCTGACTCCTGTATAATCACTGGCACCGTTTGTTGTGGATGCAGACTAAAATCAAAAATCATTTCATTGATAGTATATAGTATTAGTACTTAATAGTATTTAATTTAAGACAATTTAAATGCCAACTGGCGACGCGGTGGCACAGTAGGTAGTTCTGTTGCCTCACAGCAAGAAGATTGCTGGTTCGAGCCTCGGCTGGGTCAGTTGGTGTTTCTGTGTGGAGTTTGCATGTTCTCACTGCGTTTGCGTGGGTTTCACTCACAGTCCAAAGACATGCGGTACAGGTGAATTGGGTTAGCTAAATTGTCCGTAGTGTATGAGTATAAATGAGTGTGTAAGGATGTTTCCCAGAGATAGGTTGCAGCTGGAAGAGCATCCGCTGCGTAAAAACGTGCTGGATAAGTTGGCGGTTCATTCCGCTGTGGCGACCCCAGATTAATAAAGGGACTAGGCTGAAAAGAAAATTAATGAATAAATAAACGCCAACTTACCCAGCAGGGACTCGAACCAGTGACCTTCTTGCTGCGAGGCGACAGTGCTAACCACTGAGCCAGGCTCCATAATTAAGTTTAATTAAAAGATATTTCGTGGAAATAAAGTTGTTGTTTTTTCGCTAAATGACAATATTTAAAACGGAAATATAAATAAAAAGTAGAGGTGTGAACCTACACTGGTCTCACGGTTCGGTTACGATTATCATGCTACCGATTCGGTTCAATTCGATATCTCTGTGCATTGACGATGCTTTCCATACACAGTTTTATATTTTACTTCACAGGCGCTGTTCACCGATGAGTGACACTGATAAACGGCAGCGGCGCAGTGTTGCCAGATTGGGCGGTTTTGGATAGTTTTTGGGCTGGAATCAGTCAGCTACATCTGGCAACACTACAGCAGCGATCACAGCTGATCCATGATAGACACGGTGGAGAAAACTCGCACGCTTGTGTCTGTATATGGAAGTGTAACAGCCGAAAGAAGAGGAAAATCACGCAGCCGGTCAAATGGGCCACAGTGAGAGAGAAAGAGAAATGGAATTTACTTTGATTCTCTCAATTGCAGTGAAACAGGGGCTTCTGCTGTTTAGTGTCAGTGGAAAACTGTCCAGAAAACACACACGCAGTGAAATTGGGCACAGTTTCTGAGTTTTTAAGTAGTTGGAGCATTGTAAATTCTCGCGCTCGCCTCCCTCGCCATAGTAAACTACGGCGACATAGTACATATGAGATAAATGACGTCAGTACATAATAACTGGCTACGATTATTACTGAACCAATACCGAATTGTCCGCGTCTGCATCGCAGTGCACCAAAGAAACGATTCATTTTGACACCCCTAACAAAAAGATGATCATAATGATCAACATTTTACTCAAACACATGCCTAATACATTTAGTAAATACAAAGAAACTGAAAATTGTCAATAGCTGTATATATGGATAAAAAAAGCTATTTACAGGATGTGTGTGTAGTTTAAAGTGTCTAGTTAAATTTTTCATGCAATGTTTGTGAAAATTAAACAAAAATATCATTTAAATAATCAATCAATCAATATAAACAATCAACATCATTATTAGGAGTTCACCAGATTTAAAAATATACTAAATTAATTAGCTTCTAACATATGTGTTGCATTATTCTGTGCACTGTTGTCGCTTTCATATCAATTACTTTTGTGATTAAAAAAATTAAGGGTTGAGCTATTCAAAATGATCTTCTGTAGTAATCTACACTCCCAAATACTGTTAGAGAAGGTGTAACATACAGTATATCAGTGCCTCCTGTACAGACATCAGTAATGTTGATGCAGTGTGTGTTTGTGTGCAGTTACCTTAAGCAGCCTGTGTATGTAGTCTCTCTGCAGTCTCTCCTCCGCCTGTTTGAGTCCCAGCTGCTGATCAGAGGTCAGATTCAGCACCTCCACCACCTCCTCCACCCGCTGTCTGCCCGCCTCCACACCTGAGATTTAAAAGTATACAAATAAAAACATACTGATTTTGTCAGCTCACATTGCTAATAATGTGGTGAACAACTCATCTGTGCATGTCATTAAGGGGAAAAAAAAATTGCCCTTGTAATCTAAAACTGAAATCTGAAAATGCACGTCCTGTTTGTTTTCAGTTTAATTCTCAGATTAGGTCAGTCTGATGTATTGGGCGTGGCTAACATACTAAACCACGCCCCTCCAGCTGTCAGTTTTGACAACAATCAGAAGTGGTGAGGAAGAATCTATTAGGTTGTAACAGGTGCGTTCGACTTCATGCAGCGCTGCGCAGATTGATCGAAATCGGTCTTTAAGTGGTGCATGTTGGTTAGAAATTTTGTCCGGATTGATGCTGCGCTGACGCCAAGTGACTGTCACATGTGGCATCAAAGTACCGCAACAGCGCTCCGAGATCAGACGATCGATTCAGCCGGTGCAGCATCAGAAGAGTGAGTGCAGGAGCTGTGATGACAACACCGATATTACACGATTGGCTGAGTTTACCGCATGACAACAACCACGTGTGTTTCGGGTTTATTATTGGACAACTTTCTCACAAACAATCAACATTTTACACCCTCTCGATCTTGTACACATCATGCTTATTAAAAGACTACAAATATTTTGCTGCAGTTTCATCTTTTGTTAAATAATTTGTTCATAATGACTAGATTTTTTGCACAGCCTTTTTTACACTGACTATTTACTGTATTTAGCTCCAAAAAAGATTTAAATGATAAATTTTATTAAATAACCTAAATATTAAAATAACCTAAAATGTTATCATCATTGATCCTGACACCAATTAACACAAATTAAGCTAAAAAAAATATTTTATTAAATATAAAAAAAAAATTTGATTATAAAATATTTTATTTCCTGTAAAGTTGTTTATGCAGAAATGTTAAAGGTGACATTGATGTATCTGCTCTTTCTGGGAAATTTATACTTTTGTTCAATCTTTTTGGATTAAAGTGCTTTTTTTAAATGCTTTCATGATCCAAAATAATCTTAATCATTATTTAAGACTTAATCAAAATGCCTTGTTTTGGGTTTTACACTAATTTATATTGGAAGGTTTTATATCTATAAATGTAAATAAATGTAAACCCAATTTTAGCATATCCAAACTACAACTGGAACAGTATTGATATATTTAACACCAATAGCCTAAAGGCTGATGTTTCAATTTGTGCTTTTTGATTTATGTTTAATAGGCCTATTCGTGCGTAATTCACCTTTTTAAATGCCCTCTCGTTTCCCCTTATTTCTCATGCATTTGTTATAGGCTACTTAAATTCATAATTCCCTTATTGTTTAAATTTAACTATAGTTTCTAGAGACTGTATTCTGTTTTATTTGTACTGTAAATCTTTTGTTGTTATTGCAATAAATAAATAAATGATCACGCCATGTTATCAGTCATCATGACTGCAGCAACTTTGAGCCCTGAAGTGTCCGGCTTGACGGCTCCGTTTTCAACTCCGCCGCCCCGTCTGCGCTCGGCTAATCTTGTTGATTACAGGCTGCAGCCGTGCTTTATGTCGAACGCACTTAATGGCCTGTTTCCACTGAGTGGTACGGTACTGTTCAGTTCGGTACGCTTTTATGGCTGTTTCCACTGTCAAAGGGTACCTAATGGCCCGTTTCCACTGAGTGGTATGGTCCAGTTTCGTAAGCTTTCATGGCTGTTTCCACTGTCAAAAGGCGTACTGAACCGAACCGTAGCACTTTTTCGGCACCCTTTAGAAAGGTTACCAAACACGAGAAAGGGTACCAAAAGGCAGAGCTAGACGCGCAGCTGAACGTTATTGGTTTACGGAGAAACGTCATTCGCTTACGCAACAAGCCAGAATAAAAAGAAAGGAGCCGCCATGTTTAAAATACACAGCCGAGAATACAGCATAAATATATTATATATACATATAATAACGAGCCATGGTCGACCCGAGATCAAACAAACCTTGTCGTCGTCTTGATGAACAGCCACAAAGCCAAAAAGAAGAGCAGATTTACCCTGTGCCCCTCAGTTTTTTTACAAGCCAGTCTGAAGCACGAGCGGTCTTGCTTTCTTCCTTGCGTTCGCGTGCGCGTCTATATCTGTAATAACAAACTTCTTGAGCTGATGATAACGTGCGCTTGATTATTGACGTGCTTTTGAAACTCGATCCTGTCAGAAACTGACAAACGCAACACATTCAACGTGACACAACATGACACATTCAGAAGGAAAAGGACAAATGCAAGAGTCAAGCGCAAACAAAGGAGAAGCCAGACAAAACTCAGGAGCAAATTGTTTCAGCAACCTGAATCACAAACAAACTGCCATGTTTATCATCGTCTTCTAGACTATTCTGAACTAAGAATGACAGAATTACTCTCTAACAGAGGCTACATGTGCTGGTGAAGGTTAAAGATACAGATGAGGGGTTTGCACTGACTTTGGGCTATATTGCGTGATGTTTATGAACCTAAATAAGGACTAAATGTATGCTGTTTGTAGTTCTTCTGTAGTTGGTAACATATCGAAGACTGTAAGGGTCTGTATGTGTTCATATATGTTGCATTTATATATTTATTTTATATAATTGCAGACGTTACAGTAGGCACTGTCATTGATCTGCAGTTATAATCAAATCATGTTCATTGAAAAGTTAGTAATAAACATTTTTACACAAGTATTTATGTGTATAAAGCATCTGTTATGTGAGAAGTGCTTCTCATATGATATGTGAACGACCCGTACGGCTTTACTGTAGACATGTATTCGAGCGAGAATGACGTCGACTGAAACTATGTCATACACCATGCCCACCAAAAGGGTACCCTTGTTAGTGGAAACGCAAGCCTGATAAAGGTGACCTGTATCGAAACGTACTGTGCCAGTCAGTGGAAACGAGCCATAATTACTCTCCCCAAATCCTTTCCCCCATCCTTCTGAATTAAACGCCAACTTTACTAGATCCAATCAGCTCCCAGTAGAAAAAACAAGCCACGCCCACTATTTAATATTCCATTTCTCTAGGAACTGTCACAACACAAAAACAAACTGGTCGACAGACAGCATTTTGAAAGTGCTTTTCTCTTCTTATTTACTTGAATCTTTTTAGCCTGACACGTTCCAAAATACTACAAATGTCTCTTAAAATTAATTATATTGTGTTCAAGGGTAAACAAAAGCTGCTGTTTTCAACCAGTCATTTAAAAAGAACTTATTTTACAGTAGTAATCACAAAACCGTGAAACCGCAATATTTTTATCCAAGGTTATCAGAATCTTATACCTGCCCAGATATCAATAGACAGTGTATTTTCTCACCAGGTATCTTGTCTTTAGTGGTGGTGATGTTATTGTTGTGTGTTGAGCTTTCCTCCGCTGTTGCTCCTCCATCTTTGACCGGCCCGCTGTTCCTGACCGCTGTTTTGTTCTCTTGTGTTTGCTGACGGGCTTCAGTGGCCGAGGGTTTCCCTTTGCCTCTTTCACCAGAGTTAGTTCTGCCTGTTAGCCTGCGGGTTTTCCCCTTGGCCTGCTCCTGAGAGCTGTCAGTGCGCGTTCTGCTGCCCGCCGCCTCTTCTTTCACCCTCGGGACTCCGTCTTTGCTTCGGCTGGGGGTTTTCGCGCTCTCCCTCTGGGGTTTGGAGGAAGACACTTTGCCAGTGTTCGAACGGGAAGGTTTGAGCGCCTTCACTGGGCTTTTGTGATCCTCCATGCCACTCCACTTCTCTCCGGATGAGACTGAGGAAAAGCCCAAAAAGGCTCTGGGTTGAAGATTTCTGGAATGGAAACACACCAGAATCAGATTGTGAGCTGTAAAGATGCGCAATATATCATTTCATCATCTATATGACAATGTGACTTTTATGGATGCACACGTCGCAGGATCTGAATGCAGAGTAGTTGATCAGGCATTACAGTTATATACGTCTATATTTAATATAAGTCTATAGTAGAGTCATTTAAAATTTTGAACCTTAAAGTGAAAGTTTATCATTAGCATGTGTAGGCCTGTAAGCATTGCAAGCACATTTACAAGCACAATAAATAATGCAATTGTAGCTTTTACACAATGAAAATTGTATAATGTTACATTTGATTATTCAATTTCTGTACCTGAATACTGTTAGAATCCCCAGAAAACCAATAAGTACTATTTAATTCATTTATATCTTTCATCTGTATTATTTATCAATGTTTGTAATTGGTTTATTATATTTCAATTAATGAAGAAACACTCCCCTACATATTATCCCAATTCAAATCAATTCATCTTTATTTCTATAGCTTTTTTATAATGTAGATTGTGTCAAAGCAGCTTAGCATAGAAGTTCTAGTAAATTGAAACTGTGTCAGTCCAGTTCAGTTCAGTGTGGTTTAGTTTTCACTGCTGAAAGTCCAAACACTGAAGCAGAGATGCGCATCAATGCATTTGCTGAAGTTTCAAACCAAGCAAGCCAGTGTCGAGGAACAAACTTTACCAATTGATGAAAGTTAAGGAAAAAAAATCTTGAGAAAAACCAGGCTCAGTTAAGCACGACCATTTCATCTCTAGCCAAACTATCCCTAACTTCTAGCTACAATTATGAATTCCTCGCAAATATAAGTTTTCAGAGTAGGGCTTCACAATATATTGGAAAATTATTGTTATTGCAATAATAGTATATGCAATATCGCAGAGAAGTGCAATAAATTAAATGGATTGTATCGAGCTTTTGTGCGCTACCTGTTTAAGTTATCCAAATTGGAGCAATCAGATAGGGCCTTTACTATCTTCATCATTTACTATCCAAACCTAGAGCTGATTAAGCTAACCTAAGCTTTAATTAGCTCAGCTTTTTTATTTATTTTAGTATGATCATTATATAAATAAATGACTTTTTTTGAAATAAATGAAGTTAGTTATTTGTAAGAAAAATCATTATCATTACCACAAAACAAGAATATTGAATATCGCATAATTTCCAAGTATTGTGCAACCCTAGTTCAAAGCATTAAACTGTATTAATATCACAACACATAAAATTGCAGTAAAAAGAAACATTGCAATGCCAGTTTTTTCCAATAACATGCAGAGATATTTGGGAAATCAGGAAGATACTGACAAAACTCTGAAAGTAACATTTTCTTTCCACTTAAAGTAATAGTTCACCATAAAATGAAAAGGCATCTTTTACTCAGTCTTCTGTTGGACAGAAAAGATTATATTTGGCAGAATGTTTGTAGCTCTAACCCATTGACTTACTAACAAAGTCAATGGGTGACATCAACCAGCACTATTCAACAAATGAAACTCAAAGATTTATAACATGAGGAAGAATAAACGATGAGGTAATTTGGTCATTTTTATTTTTGGGGTGATCTATCTCTTTAAATAACGCGCTACGATATACTACACAATAATGTAAAATTAAAAAGCAGAATAATGGAAAACTGTCATAAAACTGAATTTACTGCACATCATGGAAGATAACGGTTTTAAAAAAAATCTGAAAAAAAAAAAAACCTGCAGAGCTGTACATCTAAATCAAACCCAATCAATCATCTGAAGGGGAAAAAAACTCAATTTTTATTTTTAACAGGAACGATGAATTTGAAAAATATATAAATTTAGTTCATTTTACCCAATACAACTAAGTCCAGAAAATTTTTCACATACTGATGCCACAACAGACACAAGATTGTAAACAACTTACTTCCAAACAGAATGTTTATTATAAAAAAAAAAGCAGAAAAGGAGGAAATATCAATTTGAGGCTAAAAAACTTTTTACTTCTCATTCATACCATATGCAGATGATGATAACCACTTCCTAACACAATTTAGCAGTCCCTAATTACACAATTTCACATTTGGTTCAATATTACACCACCTCACAGTCAGCGATTATTTCCCAAAAACAAAAAATTATTTGGCAAGACATTTCCAAACTTTATAATTCAAAGACCACAATGATGTCCCTTAAAGGACCCCAAACTTATAATTTATTCAGCATTTACTCACCCTCATGTGGTTGCAAACATTTAGGAGTTTCTTTCTTCTGCTGAACACAAAAGATAATATTTTGAAGAATACTGAAAATCGGTGACCATTGACATTTATTGTAGGAAAAACAAATACTAAGGAAAGTTAATGGTTACAGGTTTCCAACATTCTTCAAAATATCTTCTTTTTCATTTAACAGAAGTAACTCAAATGTTAAACAACAAATAAATGACAGTTAATTTGTGTGAACTATCCCTTAAAATCTACATAATACATTCAAAAAAGTTTGCACAAGTCTAAGAAATATGGACCATTTTAACCAGTTGCCTCATCTAAAATATATATGAATTTATGAAATTTAAGACATTTTAAGACTTTCTAAGACCCTGTGGACACCCTGATTCTGTAGTATAATATAGTATCCTAATGAACAACATCCTAAAGTCCAACATTAACTTTCTTAAAGGTAATATACTCTCATCTTATATGTAAAAAAGACAACCAAATTACGCTACAGTGATATCCAGACTCCAGAGTTCACATTTTATGCATAAGCAACATATTTATTATGTTTAAACATTCAAGTTATTATGAAAGCAACACAAACACATTGTCAAACACTTTATCTAGAATCTAATCACTTTTCAGAACACTAAAGACACATTTTCAAGCATTTCCAGCACCTGTAAGAACCCTGTATATATATATATATAATGCATCTTTTAATAAAATAATCACAATGTATACAGTACACACTGCAGAACTATGACATAATGCATCATTTCTGAGAAGACAATCCCTACTAATATGGATCCAACATGCATTAACTACCTTCTATCCATCTGGACTAACTATCAGAATACATATTACTGTGTTTAATTTATAAAAATGATATGAATATCGCGTTCAAAACATCATTAGTTTTAATTTGAGATGCACAAATATCAAAATCTTCACCTGTTCCCTTTAACAACATTAAGTTAATGACCTGTAGGCCTGAACAAACAAACAAGTTACACAGGAAACACCGTCATAAATTAAACTGCTAGCATTAATTAGCACACTACTGTGTCAATATGAAACCAACTTTACCTCAATAAGTACTTCACCAAACACATCTGAAACGCCAGAAAGCTTTATTTTCATCAAATGAGCTCTCGATTTTGCATGTTTTATTCATCGAGTCAAAATATCATAATGGAAGTAAACAGTTATTTTGCATTTTCATTCCAGTTTTGGGTATATAGTAAATCAATAAAAAATAAGGAGAATTCACAGCTCATGTTACTTTCATTTCACTGGAAATGCAAGGTAAAGTTCAGCACAGTGCAGCACCATGCTCTGACATATATACAGGGCTCTTACACATTTTTCAAAGACAAACTTAAGCACTTTTCACGCACTTTCCTGATGCATTCTTAAACTTTTACAGCACTTTACAAGTGGCAAATTACATATTTACACACTTCATATACTACATTATATCAGATGCTGTTTGTTACAGTATTCTCAGGGATTCTACAGGTTTCACCAAGCCAAAATTCAGACTTACACAAAGCTAAATGCTAAGGATTTTTTCTAATGGCAGAGTAAAAACATAAAAAAACATGCTATTGTAAGGAAGATAAAGCATATTAGTGATAAATTGGTAATAAATTAAGTTTTGGTAAAACGTATTGAGATTTAATGTTAGTGATTGGATGCATGTTGGTCTGATTGGGTAGCTTTACATGGACATAGGAAATTTAAGACCTGTTTAAAATGATTTAAGACTTACAACATAACATTTCAGTGACTTTAAAATGTTGTTTTTATGAAATTTTAAACATTTAAGACTTTTTAATACCCCGATTCTGTAGTATAATATAGTATCCTAATGAACAACATCCTAAAGTCCAACATTAACTTCCTTAAAGGTAATATATTCGCATCTTATATGTAAAAAAAAGACAACCAAATTACGCTACAGTGATATCCAGACTCCAGAGTTCACATTTTATGTGAAGGCAACATATTTATTATATTTAAACAGTCAAGTTATTATGAAAGCAACACAAACACATTGTGAAACACTTTATCCAGAATCTAATCACTTTCCAGAACATTAAAGACACATTTCAAGCATTTCCAGCACCTGTAAGAACCCTGTATATATATATATAATGCATATTTTAATAAAATAATCACAATGTATACAGTACACACTGCAGAACTATGACATAATGCATCATTTCTGAGAAGACAATCCCTACTAGTATGGATCCAACATGCATTAACTACCTTCTATCCATCTGGACTAACTATCAGAATACATATTACTGTGTTTAATTTTTAAAAATGATATGAATATCGCGTTCAAAACGTCATTAGTTTTAATTTGAGATGCACAAACATCAAAATCTTCACCTGTTCCCTTTAACAACATTAAGTTAATGACCTGTAGGCCTGAACAAACAAGTCACACAGGAAATACCGTCATAAATTAAACTGCTAGCATTAATTAGCACATAAGCAGTGAGTACCTGCTCTGATAATGTACTTTGCTGTGTTTTTACCCATTTCTTATTTCCAAACACCCCTACAAAAACATTGCATGTAACCTTGCCATGATCAAACACGTACAATACAACGCCACCTCACTATTTACAAGCAGAACACGTTTATATGGAATAAATAAACACTTATAATCGCGTTTCATCCACAAAAGGTGTCATTTGATGGCAATTCCCCAAAGCAAACTTTTGTCCATATATTTAGACTTAGCTCGCGGTTGCGCTACAAACCCCTCGCGCAGCTTTACTTCGTTTATTTAGTTTTTCTGACTTACCTGGATTCGCAAAGGTGTGGTAGATCAGTAGAACATTCTGAAAACGATCATAAATAGAGGTGACGGTTCGATTTAATCGCCATGAAGCCCGGCGCTGATGTTGTTTTTGTTTTCGGCCCTTTTCGAGACGCTGAGCGCACGCGCCATGTTAACTCTGTCCGCGCAATGCATTGTGGGCCGCGTCAGTGCGGCAAGCGGAGGGTAAAGTCTATATGGGATACAGCTGCGTAGACTCACGTCAATATAGCATACTTTTTGTGACACTGTACAACAAGAATTACTATTTTTACATTACTGTGAGAGTTGGGATTAGGATTGGGGTAAGGGTAGACGTTTTAATGGGTAATTTAATAATAAATATTATTAATACTCGGTATAATTAGTGTTTTACGTTACTGTGTGGATTGGGTTTAGGGTTGGGGTAGGGGTAGACGTTAATAAAATTAAATTAACAGATAATTTAATAGATAAAATAAATAAGTCTCGTTAACTTTTTCAGACGCAGCTGTATCCCTTCTAGCAACAACCGCGGCAAGCGGAGGGAAAAGTCTAGTTGATATACAGCTGCGGATACTCACGTCAATTTTTGGGACACTGTACAACAATAATTACTGTTTTTACATTACTGTGGTGGTTGGGATAAGGGTTGGGGTAGGGGTATATGTTAATACAATTAATGGGTAATTTAATAAATAATATGAATTATACTGGGTATAATTACAGTTTTTACTGTGAGGGTTGGGATTCTGGTTGGGGTAGGGGTAGACGTTTTAATGGGTAATTTAATAAATAATATGAATAATACTCGGTATAATTACTCTTTTACATTGCTGTGATGGTTGGGTTTAGGGTTGGGTAAACGTTAATAAAATACAATAAATAGATAATTTAATAAATAGTATACATAATTCTCGTTAAGTTTTTCAGCCGCAGGTGTATCCCTTCTAGCCACAACCGTGGCAAGCGGAAGGTAAAGTCTAGATGCGATACAGCTGCAGATTCTCACGTCAATATAGCATAATTTTGGGGACACTGTACAACAATAATTACTATTTTTACATTAGTGTGAGGCTTGGGGTAGGGATAGACGTCAATAAAATAAAGTGTAATTGCTATTTTAATAAGTACTATGAATAATACTTGGTTTAATTTTAGTTTTTACGTGACTGTGAGGGATTGAGAGGTAGACGTTAATAAAATACAATTAATGAGTAATTTAATAAAAAATATGAATAATACTCGGCATAAATACTGTTTTTACATTACTGTGAGGGTTGGGTTTAGGCAAAGTGCCTATTGGTAGTCTTTGGTTTAGGGTTGGGGTACGGGTAGACTGCCTTTACATTACTGTGAGGGTTGGGGAAGTGGTAGACGTAAATAAAGTACAATTAATGGGCTATTTAATAAATGATACAAATAATTCTCATTAACTTCCCTAAGCAGCTGAATTCCTTCTAGCAAGTGGAGAAAACGAAACTAAATATGAGAGCGACGTGACCGACGCTAATGTTTGTTTTATGTATTACGCCTATAGGTGGCGCGCTGCGGTCCAAACTACAAAAACACTGTCTGAGACTGCAAAATAATACAAATATAATTTTTAAGGGTTAGTTAACCTAAATAACATCACTTTTAATTTATAATCACACAATTTACTTATCTTCAAGTGCTTTCAAACCTATTTAGTGTTTAGTGTTGGACAAAAATTAATCTTGATTATTCATTCATTCATTTTCTTTTCAGCTTAGTCCCTTTATTAATCTGGGGTCGCCACAGCGGAAAGAACCGCCAACTTATCCAGCATGTTTTACACAGCAGATGCCCTTCCAGCTGCAACCTATCACTGGGAAACATCCACACACACTCATTAACACACATACACAACTGACAATTTAGTTTACCCAATTCCCCTAAAACGCATGTGTTTGGACTGTGAGAGAAACCAGAGCACCCGGAGGAAACCCACGCGAATACAGGGAGAACATGCAAACACCTCACAGAAATGCCAACTGACCCAGCCGAGGCTCAAACCAGCAACCTTCCTGCAGTGAGGCAATTGTGCTACCCACTGCTCCACCGTGACGCCTAATCGGGATTAATCTCATCAAAAATAAAAGTTTGTTTTGACAATCTAAGTGTGCATGCATACAGATATTTGAGAAAATGTTTATTTATATTTATATACAAATTATAAGTTTAAATGTCTATGTAACACAATGGTCTTGTTTTGTTTCTATGTATATGTGTATCACATATACATAATAATTATATATAATCCACACACATATTTATCGTAAAACATTTTTAGAATCGATTAAGACGAGTCTTCGCTGAGGCCAGCTTCCAGCCTCCGCCACTGAGACTGCAGCTCTGCACAAGACGTTTGGCCAGCGGAGAAATTAAAATGGTCGTGCCCAACTGAGCCTGGTTTCTCTCAAGGTTTTTTTTCTTCACTTTCGCCATTAGTGAAGCTTTTTTCCCTCTCCGCTGTCGCCACTGGCTTGCATGGTTCGGGATCTATAGAGCTGCGCATCATTGGATTTGCTCTTCAATATTTGGACTCTCAGTAGTGATTATTAAACCACACTGAACTGAGCTAAACTGAACTGAACTTAAACACTACAAACTGAACTACACTGTTCCTATTTACTGTGACCTTTTATGTGAAGCTGCTTTGACACAATCTACATTGTATAAGCGCTATACAAATAAAGGTGAATTGAATTGAATTGAATTAATCATTGCCCAGCACTAGTTATTTTCTTTTGTTGAATACATTAGGATATATTTTAAGCAAAATGCTAAGCATTGGTATCCATTGACATTTAAAGTTACCAGTTTTCAACATTTTTCAAAGTATCTTCTTTTTGTGTAAAAATAGAAAAGGGAAACTCTTATGAAAGGTGTGTAAAAGATGACAGAATTTATGGTTTGGGTAAACTATCCCTTTAATGAAACTCATCTTTGTGTTAGTCCCTTTATTAATCTGGGGTCGCCACAGCGGAATGAACTGCCAACTTATCCAGGATATGTTTTACACAGCAGATGCCCTTCCAGCTGCAACCCTTTACTGGGAAACATCCATTCATTCATTTTCTTTTCAGCTTTTATTAAACAGGGGTCGCCACAGCGGAATGAACCACCAACTTATCCAGCATATGTTTTACACAGCAGATGCCCTTCCAGCTGCAACCCATCACTGGGAAGCATCCATTCATTCATTTTCTTTTCAGCTTTTATTAATCAAGGGTCGCCACAGCGGAATGAACCGCCAACTTACCCAGCATATGTTTTTTGCGCAGCGGATGCCCTTCTAGCTGCAACCCATCACTGGGAAGCATCCATACACACTCATTCACACACATACACTATGGACAGTTAAGCTTACCCAATGCCTCTATGCCACGTCTTTGGACTGTGGGGGAAACCCACGCGAACACGGGGAAAACACGCAAACTCCACAGTATTAGGCCTAATTTGCAAAAAAAAAAAAAAAAAAAAAAAAAAACTCAACTTTTGTCTAGCATTCTAATTACAAACATGTACATATTAACTATAAATAAACAAATAAATAAACAAATAAATAAATAAATAGTTTGAAAAGTTCAGCCTTCACTTATACGCAACGGAATGCGGAAGCGTGATTGGTTGCTTGCGTTGCGCGTCATCAAAGTTTCGCACTCCGCTCTAGCTGTGTGTACATTTCCTTTCGCTAATCGCTATCGGACTGTCCCGTTCGCTCATCTCTATCCGTTCGCTCCACATCACAGCATCATGGGGATGTTTCTGAGGGCGTTTACTTTAATCACTCTTTTATATCTGATAGACGCCAAACAGAAAGACTTTTACACGTTTAAAGTGGTAAACAGCAGAGGCCGGTTAGTTTCTCTGGAGAAATACAGAGGATCGGTGAGTCTCCAGATCAGATGCGACTAACATGCATGGAAGATAAACACTAATTCTGCATCACTTTTCTACTGATGCATGCGTGCTTTAATAGTGCTGTGTGATCTTTACTGCCTTTCCTTCCTAATAAACTACTAACTAACCAACCCATAATGTGGAGTCGTGCTTCATTCATTGTGTGTCTACGTGGCAGACTGCTGTGGTAAATCTCAGCTCATTCTTTACTGTGTGGATACTGGGTTACATCTGCAAATAGCTGAACTGATAATGTCAGCAGGCATTATTTGCATGCTTTTGGTGATGACTATTGCATGTGCATTTAAATAAGAGAGAAGTATTGATAGTGAGTGATTATAATGCGCACAAGTTCACCGATTCACAATTGTCAATGCGAATAATACGTTAAATAAATAATTAAATATTAGGTAATTATTATTTACTGCATAATTGGTGGCGTCACTGTGTAGCCTATTAAAAAACGTGTTTAACATCAAATACTTGGTATGCGAGAGGGTTATGACAAAAAATGTTAAATAAAGCTTTAAATATTAACATGTTATTGTAAAAAAAAACTACTCTTGTAGTTTAATTGATGTATTAAAATGGAAAAACAACTAATTGATACTTAATAATAATAAAAACTGTGATTGCACAACTCCTTTGAGTCACTAGATGTCGATGTTGCGTAACTTTTGTAGTTCTTAAAGGGCCAGCTGACCCAAAAAGGAAAATTCTATCATTTACTCACCCTTCACAAATATGTTAGCTTTCTTTCCTCTGTTGAACACAAAGAAAATGTGAGAAACCTGTAACCACTGACTTTCATAGTATTTGTTTTTCCTACTATGGAAGTCAGTGGTTACCGGTTTCCAACATTCTTCAAAACATCTTATTTTGTGTTCATCAAAAAAAAAAGGAACTCATAAAGGATTGTGTACCCACTTGAAGGTAAATGGTGTAAATTTGGGGCAAATCATCTTTTTAAATCATCTTCGGAGACCCCTGAAAATCGTATATTGTTATTTGTGCTGATATTATTCTTTATTCTATCTATCTTCCATCCATCCATCCATCCATCCATCCATCCATCCATCCATCTATCTATCTATCTATCTATCTATCTATCTATCTATCTATCTATCTATCTATCGTCCATCCATCCATCCATCCATCTATCGTCGTCCGTCCGTCCGTCCGTCCATCCATCCATCCATCCATCCATCCATCCATCCATCCATCTATCTATCTATCTATCTATCTATCTATCTATCTATCTATCTATCTATCTATCTATCTATCTATCTATCGTCCATCCATCCATCTATCTATCATCCGTCCGTCCGTCCATCCATCCATCCATCCATCCATCCATCCATCCATCCATCCATCCATCCATCCATCCATCCATCCATCCATCCATCCATCTATCTATCTATCTATCTATCTATCTATCTATCTATCTATCTATCTATCTATCTATCTTTCTGTCTGTATTGGAAGAAAACTAACATTGCGATATTTTGTTTTTCTCTGATATTGTAATCTAATTTCCCAAGATGACCCAAGTTACTCTTTTTGGTTAGAATTCATCATTTTACACTGATTGGGATGATTTTGTAGGTAATATACAAAACAAAACAAACAAATTTGAGCACAAAAACAACAGAAGAAAGATAAAATAAAAATAAACAGAGCTTTATGGTTTTGGGTGGAGTCTAACAGGATTGAGGTACAGCAATTCAGAAATAAATGTAAAATAACACTACAGTCTTCATTGTACAAATACACTCACCGGCCACTTTAATAGGTACACTGGTCCAACTGCTCGTTAATGCAGATTTCTAATCAGCCAATCACATGGCAGCTACTCTATGCATTTAGGCATGTAGACACGGTCAAGACGATCAGCTGCAGTTCAAACTGAGCATCAAAATGGGGAAGGAAGGTGATTTAACTGCTGATCTACTGGGATTTTCACGCACAACCATCTCTAGGGTTTACATAGAATGGTCAGAAAAAGAGAAAATATCCAGTGAGCGGCAGTTTTGCGGGTGCAAATGCCTTGTTGATGTCAGAGGTCAGAGGAGAATGGCCAGACTGGTTCCAGCTGATAGAAAGGCAACATTAACACAAATGAGCACTCGTTACAACCGAGGTCTGCAGAAGAGCATCTCTGAACACACGACACATCCAACCTTGAGGCGGATGGGCTACAGCAGCAGAAGACCACACCGGGTGCCACTCCTGTCAGCTAAGAACAGGAAACAGAGGCTACAATTCACGCAGGCTCACCAAAACTGGACAATAGAAGATTGGAGAAACATTGCCTGGTCTGATGAGTCTCGATTTCTGCTGCCACATTCAGATGGTCGGGTCAGAATTTGGCATCAACATCATGAAAGCATGCATCCATCCTGCATTGTATCAATGGTTCAGGCTGGTAGTGGTGGTGTAATGGTGTGGGGGATATTTTCTTGGCACACGTTGGGCTTATTAGTACCAATTGAGGATCGTGTCAACGCCACAGCCTATCTGAGTATTGTTGCTGACCATGTCCATCCCTTTATGAGCACAGTGTATCCATCTTCTGATGGCTACTTTCAGCAGGATAACGCGTCATGTCATAAAGCGTGAATCATCTCAGATTCTTGAACATGACAGTGAGTTCACTGAACTTAAATGATCTCTGCAGTCACCAGCTCTCAATCCAACAGAGCACCTTTGGGATGTGGTGGAACGGGAGATTCACATCATGGATGTGCAGCAAACAAATCTGCAGAAACTGTGTGCTGCTGCCATGTCAATATGGAGCAAAATCTCTGAAGAATATTTCCGAATCTATGTCACGAAGGATTAAGACAGTTCTGAAGGCAAGTAAGGTACTAGTAAGGTGTACCTAATAAAGTGGCCAGTGAGTGTAATTAAACATTTAATCTTTATCTTAAAGCAAAAAATGTATAATGGTTTCATCTATCATTCAATCTATTTATCATGTGATCACCACTTCAACTATTTTAATGTGTACTTGCACTCCTATACACACTACTACTGTGCTGTTGAAAATGCATACATAAGTATTAAACAGCTCTTTACATATAGTTATTTATCCTCGTTACTGCAGTATTAGTGACCCATGGGTCAGCTTTGACACTAAATAATAACACAAACATGAAGAGCTTTTATTAACAGTGGGCTTAATGGAAATTCTGTATGTGAAGGGCTGATATTATAGATCAAGGGTTGATGGTCAATACAGCAATTTGCATTCAAACAAACGATCAAATACACAGCAAGTCGTGTGTAGATTGGATTATCAATGAGAGAAGTGGAGCGTGGAAATCAGAGGCAGATTGAGCTCCATTACTGACCTGAGAGCAGCTCTTTACTCATCTGCTGCTCCTCCACTGACTCCCTCACTGCGCCTCTAATGGGTTCAGTCGGCTTTTAGACCTTAACTGTGTTCATCGTCACACTGCTTTAAAAAGCTCAATATAATTCATCGACAGCTCTGGCGTTAAAGAAGAAGAAATTATCTCAGTGTGCTAATTGTTCTAGAAATGTTTTCTTCATTTAATGGAAGATTCTGAGTGAAAATGGGTTCACATTAAATTCACATTTATAATTGTAAACCTTGAGAGGAAGTACATTTTATTCCATGGAATTTGTTTGATCAGTTCATACAATCATCAGTTATCAGTTAATAAAATGCTTCATCACAATTCAGTCAATCAATCAGTCAATCAGTCAATCCATCCAGTCCCATTCATCCATCCATCTATCCATTCACCCACCCACCCATTTACCCATCTATCTTTCCAACTTTCCATCCCTCCATCCATTTACCAATCTACCTTTTCATGCATCAATCCACGTATCCATATTTCCATCCATCAATTCACCCATCTATCTTTCCTTTCATCCATCCATCTATCCATCCATCCATCCATCCATCCATCCATCCATCCATCCATCCATCCATCCACCTATTTACCCATCAATCTTTCCATCCATCCACCCACCCATTTACCCATCTCTTTCCAACTTTCCATCCATCCATTTACCAATTTATCTTTCCATCCATCCACCCGCCCACCCATTTGACCACCTTTCATCTATTCATCCATCAATTTACCCATCTTTCCTTTCATCCATCCATCCATCCATTTACGTATCTATCAGTCCATTCATTCATTCATCCATCCATTTATCCATCCATCCACCCATCTATCTTTTCATCTATCCATCCATCAATCTATCCATCCACCCACCCATTTACCATCTATCTTTCCATTTATACATCCATCCATCCATTTACCCACCTTTCTTTCCACCCATGCACACATCCATCCTTCCATTTATTATCTATAATTATCTATCTATCTATCTATCTATCTATCTATCTATCTATCTATCTATCTATCTATCTATCTATCTATCTATCTATCTATCTATCTATCTATCTATCTATCTATCTATCTATCCATCCATCCATCCATCCATCCATCCATCCATCCATCCATCCATCCATTTGCTCATCTATCTTTTCATCCATCCAGCCGTCCACCCACCCATTTACCCATCTATCCTTTCATCCATCTATCTTTCCACCTATTCACCCACCCCCACATTTACCCATCTATCTTTCAATCCATCCCTCCATACACTTACCCATCTATATTACTACCCATCCATCCATCCATCCATCCATCAGTTTGTCCATCTGTCTGACTGTCTGTCTATCCATCTATCTATGCTCTTTAATGCAGTAATGAGTATATGATGAATGTACAGTATCTGTTGTTGATTGTGCTGTAACGTGTGTTGTCAGGTGTCTCTGGCAGTAAATGTGGCCAGTGAATGCGGTTACACAGACGAACACTACAAAGACCTTCAGCAGCTCCAAAAAGACTTCGGCCCGTTTCATTTCAACGTCTTGGCTTTTCCCTGTAACCAGTTCGGTCAGCAGGAGCCCGGCAGCGATAAAGAGATCGACAGCTTCGTGCGCAGAGTCTACGGGGTTTCCTTTCCAATCTTCAGCAAAATAGCTGTGGTGGGAATTGGGGCAAACAATGCTTATAAATACCTTGTAGGTGAGTGGAAGCATTAGGACACTTCAATTACACATTTAGGGCGGTGCGATTAATGGAAATGGAAACTCGATTTGAATTTGGGAAAAACAATTATAGAAATAATTATTGTGTCATATCCTGTGCCTTTTCTAGAAGTCTACATGCATTCAATTGTTCACAAAGCCCAATTTTACATGGAAATCAGTACATGCAATATGACCTTTGCAGCATGGGACGTTTTTATAAGCGTGAAAGAGAACTTCCAGCCTGATCTCACGAGAAAACGTAAGTATTTTACGTTTTGACAGTTTAGTGGCTAATTCGTACAAATTCGTACGAGTTGAGTCGTACGAAATGGTAGGATTTTAAAAAGGAGGCGTGGCACCTAATCCCGCCCCTAAACCCAACCGTCATTGGAGGATGAGCAAATCGTACTAAATTGTACGAATTAGATCGTACGAATTCATACGAATTAGCCACTAAAAAAAAAGTTACGAATTGCCGTGAGATTGTGTTGGAACTTCAGCCTCAGAGACGAGCAATACACACAGATATAAAGTCGTCTATTAGCTGAAACTGCACCTACATGCTTAAATACATGGTGGCACTTAGTGATTATTTACATAAACCACTGTTTGTTATCTAATCAATGATCGTAAAGAGTTAAAACTGTATGTGTAATTGTAAAGCCCCATTCATGTTACAAAATTTTGTCCAGATTTTGGCACGATTTGCTTGACGTAAAGGGGGTCGTGGAGATTTGTAAACCCCAAATGGGCATCGGGACACAACATTCAATCATTTCTACATTTGTAGAGTGTCATAGCGAGTGGTGTAAAGTAACAAATTACAAATACTCGAACTACTGTAATTGAGTAGTTTTAAAGGGCCCATAGTTTACCTCTTTTTTATGATTTAATATTAATATTATGGTTCTTCTGAGTGTGTCAGTTTAGGTTCAGTTCAAAACACAATTCAGATTTTTTTATTATAATGTGTTAAAGAGTGTCATGTTGGGGGCGTGTCCACAGTTCGCTGATTTATGGGTGTGTTGCTTCACATGTAAATTAGTTTCGGCTTCCCGCAAACGTAACAAGGGGGCGGGGCCATGAGCTCACCCGCTCTGCGTTTGCAACAGTCTGACAGGCAGAAGGAGAGAGAGGATCAACATTCAGTCATACATGTACGACTCGGACACAGACCAAGCAGAGTAAGACCAAGACCAAGAGAGTACAAAATCATTTGTGTCTTTGTACAGTTTTAAAGCCAACTGTGTGCTAGTTTCAAGTGCCGAGCTTGTACACAGAAACTAATAACCACGCACACTGAATTAACTTTGACTGAGGCACCGGATGTGCTGCTGGAAGCCGCAACACGGCACACCAGACACTCTCTGTAGAGCGGCAGAAACGTGTCCCGAATCGTCGCGCCACGCATTTTTGAATTCTAAACATCGACTTGAGTGTACCCTGATAGAAACCTATGTTTAGAATTCTGAAACGCATGCTAGTTAAGATCACAGGGAGCTTCTGGAATCGCGAGAAATGCAAACGGCTGAAGTATAAGGTAGACTCAATGAGAAGTACACATGTTTGCAAACATACCTAAAGATACAACCAATAATTCCGATTAGAGCGATAATGTGGAGAATATTGCTCTTGTGTTGAGCCCAATGAGCCTTGCATCTAAAAATAGAGCTAGCGTGTTCCTTTAGTGATATCGCTTAGACTCACGCTGAAAATGGCGGACGTGAATCAACAAACTGAGGATATGATGACGCGCCTGTCAATCAATATTGGTGGGCGGGGGGACCGCTCTCCTACGTCAGGTAGCGGTCGATTTGAAAACAGCTCCAATTGGTCCACCGTTTTTATGTTGTTAAATTGAAAAAAAAAGCACTGGGTGTGTTTATATCACCCCAATATGACAGTCTATACACCATACATGCACATATGTCTGTCCAAACAGCTTGAAAAGTAGATTTTTTACCATAGATGCCCTTTAAAAGTGTGTACTTTTACTTTCCCTTCAGTACATCTTTAGTGCTCTATTGGTACTTTTACTCCACTACTTTCCTTCAACCTGCAGTCACTACTTTATTTTTTCCTCTCTCCTAAGACTGCTGCCCCTGCAACCCGACCCCAGAAAAGAGGTTGAAAGTGAATGAATGAATGAATGGTTCAATTCCATGTCAACAGCTCCTTTAGAAATATTAAAACAATATGACGTCTTCAATACTTATTTTCCCTGCTGTATTTATGGAACAAAATGCCATCGGAAGGAAGCACTAAATAGAGCAGGGGTTCCCAAACTTTTCAGCCTGCGATGCCAAAATAACAATTCCAGTCACTCACGACCCCCAATATCCTCTCAGGGACAACACAAAAAAGTGCAACAGTCTAACAACCATATCATTTCATGTCATTATTTAATTGTTTAATTTATTAACTGGCTTTTTATTTGTATGTTGTTGTTTTTTTATTAAATACTAGTTTTATCTTTTGTAGGTTATGGATAAAATAAAGTAATTCTAATAGTTTAATAACATATACAGTTGAAGAATTATTAGCCCCCTTTGAATTTTTCTTTTTCTTTTTTAAATATTTCCCAAATGATGTTTAACAGAGCAAGGAAATTTTCACAGTATGTCTGATAATATATTTTCTTCTGGAGAAAGTCTTATTGTTTTAATTCGGCTAGAATAAAATCAGTTTTAAATTTTTTATGAACCATTTTAAGGTCAACATTATTAGCCCCTTTAAGCTATATATATTTTTCAATAGTCTACAGTACAAACCATCGTTATACAATAACTTGCCTAATTAACCTAACCTGCCTAGTTAACCTAATTAACCTAGTTAAGCATTTAAATGTCACTTTAAGCTGTATAGAAGTGTCTTGAAGAATATCTAGTGAAATGTTATTTACTGTCATCATGACAAAGATAAAATAAATCAGTTATTAGAGATGAGTTATTAAAACTATTATGATTATAAATGTCTGATAGAGAAGATTTCTTCAGCACAATTACAGACAATTACAGAGAAATATATGCAGCTTCTTGATGACAGAATATTCTGGCATATTTGTTACCCTTGACACGTTAAGATTAGATCTAGACACTGCTGAACCGTGAATAAAAACTGTGTAATTTGCATGGGGCTTAAATCATATGAACATAATTCACAGCGAGCTAAATTCTAAAAGATCAGCAAATATAAGAAATCAATCAAAAACATTTTGCTCATAATCATTCATAACTCATAATCATTAATTCAATAATCTCTCATAATCTTTTTTTAGAATTGTGATTATATTTTTCATAATCAAGCAGCCCTAATCTCTACTAAATGAAGAAAATGGTAGAAACCATTGTAGCATTTCTAATGGTTATAATGGGAACTCGCTTATATTGAAATGTTTTAGCGCTTTTCTTAAAATCTCTAATGAAATCTACTGGTAAAGTGTTGCCTATTGTTTTTCTTCAGACGGCACTTTGAAACCACAAAATCCTAATGGAATATGCCTCAAAACAGTATTCATTCATTCATATCCTTTGGCTTAGTCCAGGCATGGGCAAACTCGATCCTCGAGGGCCGGTGTCCCTGCAGAGTTTTGCTCCAACACTAATCAAACACACCTGAACACCCTAATTAGTGTCTTCAAGATCACTAGAAAGCTACAAGCAGGTGTGTTTGATTAGGGTTGGTGCAAAACTATGCAGGGACACCGGCCCTCCAGGATCGAGTTTGCCCATCCCTGGCTTAGTCCCTTATTTATCAATGGTCACCACAGTGGAATGAACCGCCAACTATTCCGGCATATGTTTTACACAGTGAACGCCCTTCCAGCTGCAACCCAATACTGGGAAACACCCATACACTCTTACATTCACACACACACACACACACTCATACAATACGGCCAATTTATTTAATCCAATTCACCTATAGCGCATGTGTTTGGACTTGTGGGGGAAACCGGAGCACCCGGAGGAAACCCACGCCAACACGGGGAGAAAATGCAAACTCCACACAGAAATGCCGGGACTCAAACCAGCGACCTTCTTGCTGTGAGGCCACAGTGCTAACCACTGAGCCACCGTGCCACCCATGTCTGAACGTCATTAAATACAAAATATCCAACACAATCTCACGGCAGTTCGTAACTTTTTGATTTATAGGCTAATTCGTATGAATTCGTACGATCTCATTTGTACATTTTAGTACGATTTGCTCATCCTCCAATGACGGTTGGGTTTAGGGGTGGGGTTAGGTGCCACGCCTCCTTTTTAAAATCATACTGAACTCGTATGAATTAGCCACTAAACTGACAAAACGTTAAATACTTATGTTTTCTCGTGAGATCAGGCTGAAATATCAAGTGTTTCCACTCAAATGAACACTTACTATTCAGGTAGCATGACATAAACAAACTGCCTGAGGAAGCTTTTAATTTTCCCACAATAAGATCACAACCTTACTGATTTGACATGCTTTGCTCTCATCTAAACGCTCATCAGTCTTTCTTCTAATTTCAGAGGCGTCTAGAAAAGAGCCGAGCTGGAATTTCTGGAAGTACCTCATTGATACCGACGGCAAAGTTGTTGACGCTTGGGGTCCCGAAGTCTCCGTCAAAGAAATTCGCCCACGGATCACGGAGATGGTTCGGAAGTTGATCATCAAGAGGAAAGAAGAGCTGTGAAAATCATCTTCATCTGTGAACACTGTTGACGCTCAGACCTCAGAAACAGATCTCTTTGAAGAAACACATGCTAATTTAGGCCTCTTCAAACGGCGCAGTGTGAGATTATACCAGCACAACTCACTTCTCCTCTACTTTGTTGCATCAGATTTGTTCTCTTCACATGTTTGTGAAGAGAAGCACTGAGAAATAAAGACCACTTTTAATAACAAACTGTCTAGATGATGGCAAAACAATGACAAATGAGCAATAAGATGAATGATCCTGGAGAGGAAATGTTTGTTTTTATGTACTCCAGCTTACATTTTTACTTCTGTGATCTTTCTGAGAGGTGAAAATGGCTTCATTAAAGGTTTTTCATGAGTTTTTATTCACTGATTTCATTTTTTTGATGAAAATATGACTTGTGTGGTGACACGGTGGCACAGTGGGTAGCATGATTGCCTCACAGCAAGAAGGTCGCAGATTCGAGGGTCAGTGGCATTTCTGTGTGGAGTTTGCTTGTTCTCCCCGTGTTCGTGTGGATTTCCTCCGGGTGCTCCGGTTTCCCCCACAGTCCAAAGACATGTGGTACAGGTGAATTAGGAAGGCTAAATTGTCTATAGTATATAAGTGTGAATGAGTGTGTATGGAAAAAGGCATGCGGTACAGGTGAATTGGGTAAGGTAAATTGTCCGTAGTGTATAAGTGTGAATGAGGGTGTAGGGATGTTTCCCAGTGCTGGGTTGTGGCTGGAAGTGTATCTGCTGCGTAAAACATAAGCTGGATAAGTTGGCGGTTCATTCCGCTGTGGTGACCCTTGATTAATAAAGGGACTAAGCTGAAAAGAAACAGAATGAATGGATAACTTGTGCTTACTTAAAATGAGTCCAACAAGTAGCACAAATAGATTATTTTAGAACCTCTCACTGTGGGTTACTACTTTAACCCAGTGCATTACATGATTTTACCCAGAACATTGGGTTATTTGGATCAAATGTCAATTTATCCATTCTAGTAATACTACTAGAAGCGGTAGTAGAAGTACTGTAGCTGTGGTTCTCAAACTGGGGGTCGCAGAATAATTTCAAGGGGTCGTGAGAGTGATTTAAAAATTGTGTAATTTTCAGTGATTATAATAAATATTTTTCAGTATTATAAGTGAAAGCTAATATTTTCAGATTTTTAAAAAGATATTACTGTTAAATTCATAAAGTATTTAGGACACATTCAGGCAGAATGCATCTTTGTATTCTGTAGCAGCGCTCAGGAACAGTTAAAAACTGTTGTCATGTCAACTTGCTGCAGTAAACAAAGCCCGCAACGCTTGCCCCGCCTTTGCGCTCTTCTTATTGGCCCACTGCTCTAATAACTGAACACGAATGATTGGTTAAAATCAGCTGTCAATCACTCAGTCAGCGCCTTCTGCCTTCAGATGACAGGAGCTACAACCGCGAAAATGTAAAGCGCTGAAGATGAGAATGAAAACAACACTGACAGATTTAGTCTTAGAAACACCTAAAGCTACAAATAATGGCACATCTGATTACTGATCATGTGCTGAATGATAATCCACCATCTACACTAATTGAAGAGTGGATAAAAGACTTCCATTGGCTTAAAGTCTGCTATGAAAATAACTAAAGCATTCACTATAAAGTCTGTGGGACGGAATTTTCAAGTAACTGTTTGCCACTGAATCTACACATATTAAGCACGAGAGGTTCTGTTTAATTCTTCATTTAATCTCCAGATGCTGTCTACCGTGCAAGTGGCAGCTATTTGTAAAATTTAACACCACATACACCATCGCAAAAGGGCTTGCACTGACTAAGATTAAACTAATATTGCAGCTCATGAAAAGACCGGTATTGCTATTAAGATGACATATGCAAATAATAAGTCAAAAGCATCTGTGCAATATCAAACACCACCCGTGAGAACACAGCACAGTGTTATCGTTAACAGATTCATTCATGTCAAGCAGTGCATGCAGGGCCGGTGAGCGGTCTGTGTATCTTTTGGTCACTCAATTATGTTATAAAAATGTATTTTCTTGTGATAACGGGATTTTTATTGAGACATATTTTCCTCACTCATGCATATATATATATATATATATATATATATATATATATATATATATATATATATATATATATATATATATATATTTTTTTTTTTTTTTTTTTTTTTTGCTTGTTAGTTTTGATTAGTGTTGATTTCTAATGCAATACATCTGTTTATAAAACTTGTAGTAACAGTGCGATAATTGGTGGGTGCCACTAAAATTTGGCTGGTGCGCCTAAATTGAATAAGTTGGGAGCACCAGTGCTACCAAGAAAATGTTAATTTCGAGCCCTGTAATGCATAGTAAATATAGTTAAAATATTGTGAACAGCTTAAAAAAGGTTATTTTTATTGTTTGGATATGCTTTGGTATGCTTTGGCTATCTTATATTGGGGGTCGCTGGTTTAAAAGTTTGAGAACCACTGTGCTATACTACTATATACTACACTAATAATAAACATAATAGATTAATTGAATTTAATAATAGAGTGAAGGAACTATGACATCACCTTATAGGCTAATCGACTGCTAGCATAAAACTGATTCCCTTAATAAAATCCCTATAGGATTTTCCCATAGGCTTTTCGAAGATTGCTAATAATAAGCTTTGTATTCAAACACTGTTCATTACGCTTACACGTTTTGTTCAGGTGCATAATCCTCACACGAAAATACATCTTTGAGCACTTTTGGATCTTAAATGCAAACGCAAGAACTGAAAAGCTAACATTAGCCTATAAACGGACTACAGTGCCTTCAGGGCGCTCGCCTGTGGCGTCAGGAGCACTCTGCTACAGACAACTTTTCTTTCGTTTTTCTAACCTTTACTACGTGCCTTTTGGATTGTTTTTAACGTGGGAAATACATTTTGTTTTGCTTTACGGTTGTTGTAAATGTTTTAAAGCTGTATGTGTAAATGTGCCTACATAGTATTATCATCAGACATATTTAAATAAGTGTATCGCTCGCGTATTCAGCCTGCTTATCTTTGATGACAGAAAAGAGGCGTGAGGGACAAGTCTATACGCCTGCAAGTTCCCTCATGGAGACAGAACAACATTCAATATTTGATTACAAGATTATACAAGATTTTTTTGTCACGAAGTGCAGTGAAAAGCAGCCCATATAGTCACATACGCTGAAAATTTTAAGGAGTGTAGATACTGCAGTTATGACAGAGTTAAATGTGTTCAGATGAAGAAAAATCACTTGATCATGTTAAAATGACAGTTGATATGTATGTATTTTTACACATTTATTCACACGTTAGCATTACTGAGCAGCAGAAAAGAGACAGGCTGCACTGGTGAGCAGTCTTCATAATATCATTTAATTAAAATAAATGATCAACAAATTAATCTGTCTCGACAGCCTTTACAAGTGAAGGCATTATCTACACACAATATGCTTTCCCAATTAGAAAAATACAATAAACTATAAAATACTATTCATGAAAATACTTTAATCACTGACAAATCCAAGTGCCCAACATAAGCTAGCTGCACTCCAGACCAGTTCAGCTACTTAGACAGAGAGGATCCAAATGCAAGTATTTAATGAACTGATGAAAGAATGTAACCAAGAACACTACTGGATGTTCTGGACATATGAATGATCAAAATAAAAGAGAGTCACATGCCACAACCAAGACATCAAAAGGACAGCGAAAGAGACCGGGGAACAACAGACAGGAACAAGAACAAATAACGGACTGATAACCAGAACAAACCACAGGGGAAATATATAGTCAGCCAAATAAGGTTCAGCTGGAGGATGATTAAGTCAGCTGATTCTGACATCAGCTGATTCTATAGCACGCTGTCAACACAAGAAGGTAAACAAACACACACCAATCGCACACGACAACACACATGGCATGATACATAACATACAGGAGGAACACACAGATCCATAAACCGTGATAATGTCTCCGACACCGCCTGTAGTCCCATTTAGCAACTTGATAGCAACTGTCTTTTTAAAGAAGCGTAACCGATTTAATAAATCAAGAGTGAGATGTAACTGATGTGTTTTATGTCATAGAATAAAACGTGAAAGTATCTTGAGTTTGTGTTAGCCACGAACCTTATTTAAGCGATTTAACTGAAATCCCAATAAAAAAGCCATTGACTTTGAGAAGAAGAAACCGGAACTGCTAAAATGCTAACTCGCTTCCGGGTTTTTGCATACAAATTGACATCATAGGTCCTCCACTCTATACTACTAGAAGTAATACCGAAAGTGGTCTTAGTGAGACCAGCAGGGGGCGCTCAACCTGTAGTCTGTGTGGGTCCTAATACCCCAGTATATTGATGGGGACTCTATTGACCTTATTCTTCAATGCTGAAGTGCGCTCGTTTTTGCAATTGTTTTAGAACTTCCGATTCAGCTGCCAATGGGAGAAATGACTAGGAATAATAAACGGCAGAAAACGGTTAAACTACTTACTCTACAAACAAGTGTTTGCACGACAATACACACAAAATAGAATAATATAATAAGAAAATATCAGTTTGCAACACCAAGCAGCAAAACAGGCTGTTTTTAACGTTTAAAAATGAAAGGAAGTGAATGAGACCGGAAGTCTCGAGCCAAAATGATTCAAATGGCTGCGCCCACTCGTACGCGGAGAATAAGGTGAATACTGCTCAGTGAGCGCTGTCTTTTGGATGAGATGTTAAACCGAGGTCTTGACTCTCTGTGGTCATTAAAAATCCCAGGATGTCTTTTGAAAATGGAGTAGGGGTTTCACCAAATTTGCCCACTGGCTTCTGTCCATGGCCTCCTAACCATCCCCATATCATAATTGGTCTCCTCTCCATCAATCAGCTGGTGTGTGGTGTGCAGTCTGGCATTGTGGCTGCCGTCGCGTCATTCAGGTGGATGCTACACACAGGTGGTGGATAAGGAGATCCCCCCCAAAACTGTGTAAAGCACTTTGAGTGACCGGAAAAGCACAATAGAAATGTAAGGAATTATTATTATTATTACATCTATTGCTACTACAAGTACCAGTACTACTTATTTGATTAATTATGGGTGTGTAAATAAATAACACACATTTATAAAGTGTGATATGATTTGTCAAAAATCATGTTTAAATATGAAAAATTAAACAAAAAATTCAGTTTTATTTCAACCCAAAATGGGTAAAATATGGACAAAAACAAATGTTGGGTTATATAGCTTGTCCTATAAATTTTAATTAAAACAAAACTAATCCAGCAATTGGTTGATCAATTTAAATAAAAAATTTTCCCAGTTTTGGGTTGCAGCTGGAAGGACATCCACTGCAAGTTGCTGATAAGTTGGCGGTTCATTCCGCTGTGGTGATCCCAGATTAATAAAAAGACTAAGCCGAAAAGAAAATGAATGAATGAATGAAATATTTTGGGCAACACAGTGGTGCAGTGGGTAGCACGATCGCCTCACAGCAAAAAGGCCGCCGGTTTGAGTCCCAGTTGGGTCAGTTGGCGTTTCTGTGTGGAGTTTGCATGTTCTCCCCGTGTTGGCGTGGGTTTCCTCCGGGTGCTCTGGTTTCCCCCACAGTCCAAAGACATGTGCTGTAGGTGAATTGAATGAGCTAAATTAGCCGTAGCGTATGTGTGTGCAGTACTGCATTGCAACTGGAAGGGCATCCACTGTGTAAAACATATGCTGGATAAGTTGGCGGTTCATTCTGCTGTGGCGACCCCTGATCAATAACAGGACTAAGTCGAAAAGAAAATGAATGAATGAAAAAATATATCTATTTTAAGTATTATAATGTAAATCTTGTTTGAGAGCATAAAGTGTGGTGGTCCAAACTAAGATTTTAAAAAATATTGTAAATGCCAAGCCAACACATTAAATATGCTGGGATTTATGAACCCAATGTTGGATCAAACATGGATAAGCCCAACAGTTGGGTTAAAAAAAGTTACATTTTTGTGAAGGTTTTTCCACATTTGACTCAGCATCAGATTAATACAAACCCAGGGTTTTTAGAGAATGCATACTTGTTAAATTATTCATTTAAATGAATTTATTTTGAACATCCTTTCAAATGTTTTTGTTAAAGGTCTGCAAGCTGAAATGCTTCACTGTCCCTCTAAAGCCAGAATGTATTCAAAGTCAAATATTTCGACAAGAAATGTCCTCCAATATTTGTTTATGCAGAGGTTGAGGACAGAACATCTTTTGTACAGTTTCTTCACAGACGTGTCCTCTAAATCTAAAGCAGGAGCTCATCGTGACTCTAGAGACACTTTTTGAATATTTTGTTAGTTTAAATGTGTTATAACAGACAGAAGCAAAGTTAGTCAGGTCAGCCATGACGGAAGTAACTGCATTGAAAAAAATTATTCAAGGATGATTGCTTGCATTTACTAAATTTTTTTACGTTAAGGGGTTGTAAACAATTTATTTGGGCTGAACTTAAATAAACAAATTAAGTTGAACATTATTAAATTTAATTTGTTTGTTTAAATTCAACACAAATAAATTGTGTGCAACAGTTTTGCAGACATCATTTTTTTCAGTGTGTGGGCTCTTCTTGAAGATTAGACAATTATTTTTAAAATTATTTTCACTTGAAAGTAAACTGAATGTTTCATAATATTTAGAGCTGTGAACTTACACTGGCCTCACGGTTCGGTTCGGTTACGATTATCATGCCACCGATTCGGTTCAATTCGATATCTCTGTGCATTGACGATGCTTTCCATACACAGTTTTATATTTTACTTCACAGGCGCTGTTCACCGATGAGTGACACTGATAAACGGCAGCGGCGCAGTGTTGCCAGATTGGGCGGTGTTGGATAGGCATTTCGACGGGTTTTGGATAGTTTTTGGGCTGGAATCAGTCAGCTACATCTGGCAACACATCAGCGCACTGAATTTGGAAATAGTTTTGAAACAAATCTTTGCGCTTAACAAACTAAATTAAACATGTAGGCTAATGAGTGTCTTCAGTGGAGAGCATCCAACACTGTTTCCTTATCCACGAAAGAGAGAAAGAGAAAGTAAAGAGGCAGATTGGCTCGTTGTTTATCCTCGCGCTGCAGAGTTTTCGCGCAACAGTTTTCTTGCTAGTGAAGCGTTCATTTTTTCCACTTACAAAGTCCGCCATGTAATTATCAAATCCGCCATGGAGAGATGCAACTGATACTTAAAGGGAATGTGAGATGAGACTTCTGAGCGCACATCAACACATCACATCAACACATCACAGCTGATCCATGATAGACACGGTGGAGAAAACTCACGCGCTCATGTCTGGATCCAGAAGAATCGCTGTAACAGCTGAGAGAAGACAAAAAGTCACGCAGTTTCTTTTCTTTGTGCAGTTTCTGCGTTTTTAAGAAGATGGAGTGTTGTAAACACTCGCGCTCGTCTCCTTCGCCATAGTAAGCTACGGCGACATAGCGATAAGAGATAAATGACGTCAGTACATAATAACTGGTTATGATTATTACTGAACCAATCCCGAACTGTCCGCGTCTGCATCACGGTGCACTGAAGAAACAATTAATTTTGACACCCCTAATAATATTTATGTTTGTATACATGTTTGTTTGTTTTTATCCATGATTGACACATAACGTTGTATGGCACAAGCTAATTAAGGACTGTTTAGAAATTTGATGCTGTTTTGTGCGATCACCTTTTAATGACGTCATGTTCTGGGAAAACTGAAATTGTGCTGTGAACGTCCATCACGGTAACTTTTATTTCCTGATATTGTTCCGGAAAATATTAATTTACAGATTAAGAACTGACCCAAAACATCTGCTTTACAATGAGTACGTTTACTTGAACACCAATAATCTGATTTTAATACGATTAAGAGAATACTCTGATTAAGAGTCTACCATGTAAACAGAGATTTTTGATTCCCTTAATCCATCATAATGGAACTAAACAGAAATGGAATTAAGACATGTGGAGTATGCTGATTTTAGTGGCATTATTGAAGTGCAGTACAGACATGTAAACACCGCAGTCACATTATTGCTATCGTGTAGGATTTTTGCTGCATTTTGAGACAGAAGAGTCCATACACACATGGCTGTTTGACACTATTCTCTGCATGGAATCAGTGAAGGACCACAGACACCTGCATCAAGAAATGCTGAGGTTTTTTTTCTTATATGGCATGCGTTATCAAATTCCATTAAAACTACACTCTTCCAGCAGTTCATACTCGCATCCAAGGCCCCGTTTACACTGTCAGGTCTTTGATGCCCAATTCCGATTTGTTGCCTATATATGATTTTTTTCCTGTCCATTTATACATTCCTTAACTGGCATTGTAAACGGGGCCCAATATCTCGTTTGTCAAGGGGGCATGCATGAAATGTTCCTAAAGTGTCAAACTGCATTTAAAGTGGATAAATTAAGAACGAAACACCTGAATTTGCATGAAACTCCAGAGGAAATGTGGATAGTGTGGTGACGCAGTGACGTTAATCGAATTATGTGCTATAACAGTCTACAGTGCATGGCACAAAAGCATTAAGGGCGTGTCCGAATCCACTTTTGCTATTTTAAGGACGGACAAATACGCTCTGTGCCCCGGCGCATGGTCTAACACAGGGGCGTTGCTAGACATAAAGCTCTACTGGAAAATAATGTTTAGACACTACTGGAGTGATGCTAAGATCATTTAAGAAATCTTTTGTATGAATATTAATTTCATTTGAATGAAATTCTATAGACAGTTCAGTAAAATACAAAAAAAAGATGTGTTATTGAATTATCTGTTGTCTTAGACTTGGCTGAGAATTAGGTTTATTAAGTCTTTACCTCCCTGACTCGTCATCCCTCCTTTCACTTCATACAAAAATCTATCAGGAGGCATGCTTAATAAGATCACCATCATATTGTTTAAACTTTAGTTTTGTTGACTAGCTAAACAAAAAAAGGCTGTTACGCCGGTTTTATAACGCATGAGCAGTGCGTGACAAGCAAGTAGCCTGCTTTTTTGGCGCGCATGTTAGCTACTGGGACTCGCAGCGGGAGAAGAGCAGCGCTTGCGAGAGGCGCGCAGGTTCTCTGCGCACATGCGGAGATGCATCAGTTTGCTTTTTGATTAAACACATTGCTTTCAACAGCGTTGGTTCGGTTGCACATAGAGAATAACATCTTTATTTCGGAATTACCACTCTTAATAAATACACTTGCATATGAAGTAAGTCATATCTCGATGCATTTACTGGGGCACTGGAGATTTTCACTGGGGCACGTGCCCCAGTAAATTGGGTCTAGCGACGCCCCTGGTCTAACAGTGTTGTTTTTATTCTGTTAGTGAGTTCTGGGTGTGTTTTGAGCATAATGTACATTAAACCAATCAGAGTCTCATCTCACATTCTCTTTAAGAGTCAGTTGCATCTCTCCATGGCGCATTTGATAATTACATGGCGGATTTTGTAAGTGGAAAAACTGAACGCTTCACTAGCGAGAAAACTGTTAAACTGCCTCTGCAGCGCGAGGATAAACAACGAGCCTCCTCCAATCTGCCTCTTTACTTTCTCTTTCTCTCTTCCGTGGATAAGGAAACAGTGTTGGACGCTCTCCACTGAAGACACTCATTTGCCTATACATATTTAATTTTGTTTGTTAAGTGCAAAGATTTGTTTCAACACTATTTCTAAATTGAGTTCTAATTTCCAGCAAAGGAATAAATGAACAATAATAACGAAGTGTGGTTAAAAAACTGAGTTATATCCAAACACACTTCCTGTTCTTTTGCCACATATGGTCCAAAACCTGACAGGTGGACAAATCTAAGCTTGTTTTTAATAAAATAAATATAAATAGGGATATAATAAATAATACTACTACTACTAATAATATAAAATAAATAATATAACTAATAATATACTATAAAAATAATAACATTATACAAAAGCAAGTTGTCATGAAAAAACTGAATAAAAGCCCGCCGAGGTGGAGGCGGTGGTTTTTATATTTATGTAGAAAATATAATATAATTTTTATCACATTTTAATCCTTTAATTATTTTTAATTTGTAAATATATTTGTGTATTGCTGTACATCCTGTGTGTGCTCAGCAATGTGTATGCGTTTAAGGCGCACAACTAACACGCTCTGCTCTGGACTTTAGACCTGCTTTCAGCTGGTCAATGGCGTGGTCTATTTCAGTTCCTCGAAATAGCAATGCACCAACAATGAACACTGCTTTTCTAGATCCGCACACCCGTGAGTCCACAAAGTGCCACAAATGGATTTGCTATTTAAACAATGTGGCGCAAAACGTGAAAATTAGGGTTGCGCTGGTCTGAAAATAGCAACAAATCGCGCCAAACACGTTTTGCTCCTTATCCCGCTGGTAGGAGCCATTGTTGTCCCTCATTTTAGCTGAATTGGTCCCATGACTAAAATGCATAATCGTTTTTCAAAGCCTCCATTTTCACACTCCACACTGCAACACCAAACAGCATTTTTAAAGTTATCCACTTCAGACAGCGCTACCTAAAAACTTAGTCTCTGTGTGAACAGAAGGTCAAAACAGAGAGAAAAATATGCATTTTTAAACTAAAACGTATCAGTGTGGACATGGCCTGAAAGCACACACAACACCCTATCAAATGTAATGAAAAAAGGCAGTAAAATAAAAGGCAGACATCAACATGACAGGGAGAAATACCCTGTGGAAACCCAATGACAGTGGGCCTGAATGTTCATGAGGATGATATGGATGGAATTTCAGATCAGATTTCACTCTTTTCCATGTTAAAAGCTCTTCAATCTTCAGCCTGAAGCAGGGATTGTGATATCCCTGATCAACAAACATGGCATGGCTGCTGTCTCATTATGCATAATCATAATGCAAGACCTTTCTGATTCACTAACATCACTGTCAGAATATCAAGCAGCTCAAACCTTTCTCTACACAAGCGAGTGTTCAGAAATGTGTGTTTAATGGCATGCTATGATGGAAAAGCTGTTGAAAGCACTTCATATGTTGTAGATGCATATAATTAGCATATAATTTGTCATAATTACGGCTTAATTAAAAAATGACACACAATTAAAATATCCTGTTCACAAAGATTGTTCATTTTACAATCTTCACACTCACTGTTGTACTCTGTGAACAAGCTTTTATTCATTCATTCATTTTCTTTTCGGCTTAGTCCCTTTCTGGGGTCGCCACAGCGGAATGAACCGCCAACTTATCCAGCACATGTTTTACGCAGCGGATGCCCTTCCAGCCACAACCCATCTCTGGGAAATAAGCTTTTATTGGGGGAGAAATTATTCGTAGTAATTAAAATAAGACAATTTGGGGACAGTCAGAATTTTTTAATAATAATAATAATGATAGTAAATGTTTCATTCGTTCATTCATTTTCCTTCGACTTAATCCCTTTATTCATCAGGGCCCAGTTTTTCAAAAGTAATCCACCAGGATTTTGGATAACGGATTGGATCAAATCTTGAAAATGGGTTTTTCAAAAGAAAAAATGGATTACATAATTGGATTAGATCACGTAATCAAATCTTGGTTTTGATCCGGATCAAACCTCTAGTTTGGATTTTTCAGACCTTTTTTTGTAGGATTTGGATCACTTTGATCCAAAAAATCTGGATTAAACTGATCCCTTCAGAAGAGTGGATTCAGCGTGGATTTCATGTCCAAAATGTAATGAAAACTTAAAAAAACGTACCAAATAATACTATACTTGGATCATATCTTACAAGATATCCCATTTATTGATAAGGCTTTAATTGTATTTGTTCATCCGTCAGGCTACAGTGATTAGTGTTGCGTGTGGTGTTCACTCCTGCCCTTAATTATTACTTTCAATTGATCTTGTTTTTTTGTTTTTCTCCTTTTCAGTTGTCTATTGGTTGATTTGGTGGCGTCAGGCCTTTAAAACAGACGGAAGCGGACTTCTCGCGATCCCTCATTCCTCCTCTCCACCACAGTTTTGACGGCTTTATTGTTGTGTTCTCCTTTATGCTTTCCTTTTGATATTTGTTTGGAGTGGGGAGCTCTAACCCGCTTTAGCTTTGTTTGGTTGTTATTTATTATGTTGTTGGGCTCCCCATCTCTTGTCATTTTGGATTGTTTTGCTGGTTATGTTATGTTCATAAATAATTTATCTGGAGCACTTTGGCCGTTGTTTATTTATGTTACGTTGTCTTTGGTTCACGAGTTGTATTTAAATTAAGGACCGTAACATTAGGTAGGCTAAGTATCCAGCCTTTCAGTATAGGCCTACAGCAAAGTAGAAAGAGTATGGCCTAATAAAATAATCCCCCAAACAGCTGTCAAAATCTGACGAAAAACAATACATTTTATTCTGTCACTAATTGATATACAGTTGAAGTCAGAACTATTAGCCCCCCTGAATTATTAGCCCCCCTGTTTATTTTTTTCTCTATTTTCTGTTTAACGGAGAGAAGATTTATTCAACACATTTCTAATCATGATAGTTTTATTAACTCATCTCTAATAACTGATTTATTTTCTCTTTGCCATGATTACAGCAAATAATATTTGACTAGATATTCTTCAAGACACTTCTATACAGCTTAAAGGGACATTTAAAGGCTTAACTAGGTTAATTAGGGTAACTAGGCGGGTTAGAGCTCCCCACTCCAAACAAATATCAAAAGGAAAGCATAAAGGAGAACACAACAATAAAGCTGTCAAAACTGTGGTGGAGAGGAGGAATGAGGGATCGCGAGAAGTCCGCTTCCGTCTGTTTTAAAGGCCTGACGCCACCAAATCAACCAATAGAGAACTAAAAAGGGGAAAAATAAAAAAAACAAAATCAATTGAAAGTGATAATTTAGGGCAGGAGTGAACACCACACGCAACACTAATCACTGTAGCCTGACGGATGAACAAATACAATTAAAGCCTTATCAATAAATGGGATATCTTGTAAGATATGATCCAAGTATAGTATTATTTGGTACGTTTTTTTAAGTTTTCATTACATTTTGGACATGAAATCCACGCTGAATCCACCCTTCTGAAGGGATCAGTTTAATCCAGATTTTTTGGATCAAAGTGATCCAAATCCTACAAAAAAGGTCTGAAAAATCCAAACTAGAGGTTTGATCCGGATCAAAACCAAGACTGGATTACGTGATCTAATCCAATTATGTAATCCGTTTTTTCTTTTGAAAACCCCATTTTCAAGATTTGATCCAATCCGTTATCCAAAATCCTGGTGGATTTAATAAAAGCTTATTTCCCAGAGATGGGTTGTGGCTGGAAGGGCATCCGCTGCGTAAAACATGTGCTGGATAAATTGGCGGTTCATTCTGCTGTGGCGACCCCAGAAAGGGACTAAGCCGAAAAGAAAATTATTTATTAACATAACATAACCAGCAAAACAATCCAAAATGACAAGAGATGGGGAGCCCAACAACATAATAAATAACAACCAAACAAACCTAAAGCGGATTAGGGTAATTAGGCAAGTTATTGTATAATGATAGTTTGTTCTGTAGACTGTCGAAAACAGTATAGCTTAAAGGGGCTAATAATTTTGACCTTAAAATGGATTTTATAAAAAGTAAAAGCTGCTTTTATTCTAGCCGAAATAAAACAAATAAGACTTTCTCCAGAAGAAAAAACATTATCAGACATACTGTGAAAATTTCCTTGCTCCGAATAGGCGATAAGACCTCTGTCAGGTGTGTGTAAATAATAGAAAACAATTATAAAAAGCATTGAAATGAATGCAGAGATGCATAAATAAATGAAGAGCATGAATAAATATTAAGCGTACGTGGATGAATCCAATCAGATTGTGTTGGTGTGGTGAAGTCAGAAGAAGGTGAATTAATCATAAACAGTATTTGTTAACTTCACCATAAAATGACAGCATTAGAGACGCTTCTCATGGCAGTAAACAGAGGAAGTGGATTAAGACTCGTGGCTGTCAGAGGATTGTGAAACGGCTTTCATTTCCACCTTCAAAGCAAACATTTCACAAAAACATCAAGCACATCTGAGGAGTCTCTTCTATAAATCGTGCATAGAGAAGTAGGATTTCAACTTTTCAACTTTTACAGCAAACAACCGGCAGCTCCTTTTGTTTCGTTAAGTAAAGCATATTCACATTCCAGCAGTTTTGTTTCCCAAGCTGTCATTTCTGAGACTAACAATGCAAGCTTTGTATTACACACATTTTTGTTAAAGAAAAAAAAGTAATCTGTTATTGAACAAGCATATAAAACATCACTGTGACACGTTTCTGTAGTTATCACGGCATAATTACTGTAAAATGCCTCCTGATCATGTTTATTATAGAAACATTTGAACGGTGTAATGCCGAGTTCAGTCTGCATGATTTTAGCCCCGATTTTGACTCACTGACAGGAGAAATCGCCGACAAATGCCTGAAATCACAAGCAAATCGGTGCTCGTGCACGTGAGTGACAATCACACAGTATCGATCTCACGAGAAAACGTTAGTATTTTACGTTTTGTCAGTTTAGTGGCTAATTCAGTCGTACGAAATTGTAAGATTTTAAAAAGGAGGCGTGGCACCTAACCCCACCCCTAAACCCAACCGTCATTGGGGGATGAGCAAATCGTACTAAATTGTATGAATTAGATCGTACGAATTCGTACGAATTAGCGACTAAATCAAAAAGTTACGAATTGCCGTGAGATTGCGTTGGAATTATTAAAGACGCCATCTGAGATAATCACAGATGAGTCGCTGATGCCCGTCAGATATTTAGCATGCTAAATATCTGGAGATGTCGGCGATGCCGACGAACAAGACAGGACATGCTCAACGCAACTGGAATTAAAAGATTTGTTGTGATCATCAATCATCATCAAATGTGATCAAGAATGAGTTTCACTAGTTTAAAATGTTTTTAAAACAGTGCATGATTAATAAAGACAGTAAAATCGCTGTAATTCATCACCACAGGCGCATGTCAGTATAATTATAAAAGAAGATGCTTCAGTCCCGGTTTGTGGACGTTAAATTGGGTTTATTTTTTACATCAACATCACAGATATCATACAGCAAACAATATTAATGTGTATCCTGTCACATTTGCTGTGCAAAAACAGTGCTAAGGAAAACACAGGCTGCGTTCAATGTATGCATAAACATTGTAGCGACAATGTGTGTGACTCATCGTTGCAGAAAGGCTTGAATTACCTCCACAACAAATACATCAAATAATCATCGGTAAAGATTTTACTGTAGTATTTCTCACAAATGTTACTTGAGATCTGCTTCCTTCATGTCAGTCCCTGTACTGTTTATCTAGAGGTATAAAGTTATGGCAGTCCTGTGTTTTATTTTATTCTTTATAGCTGTTATATATAGCTGCATTGATTAGTCATCATTTAGTATTAGTGTTTCTATAAGTTCAGGTTAGTTATAATGCGATGATGCCCATAAACCTGGATGTCCTGTCGAGTGACGCTAGGGGGCGATTAGTGAGCAATACTTGAGCCGCAGGAGGTTTCACGCATTCATGATGAAGTCACACTGCCGGCACTGAAACGCTGTCAACAGTATCTTGGCTGCGTCCAAAACCGCCTACTACTCAGTATTTACTGCATTTGAATTTAAATGTACTACTCGCGTTTCCGGTCTGACGCATTCGCGTGCGTATGAATGGAAGTCTATGGGAGGAAAAGCCCAGTGTGACCGCAGCTTTACAGGCATATGGGAGTGGTGGGCGGGGAAAACTAGCTCATTTGCAATAAAGGCACAGGCAAGGAAAAAAGCTACAATGTGCCAAGAGCTGAAAATTCTAAAAGGTATAATAAATAATCCGATGGGTGTTTTGAGCTGAAACTTTACACATTCTGGAGACACAAAAGACTTATCTTAGATCTTGAAAAAGCGGTAAAGAAGGTGCCATTTAACAATGCACTTTAGTTAAAACATAAATACAGATTACACAAATTGATCAAATAAACACTTAAAAGTGTATTAGTTTGGATGTTTTGGTTTCCATTAGACTAAAAAACCCTCTAAAACTCAAAACCGATGCATGATGCATGAAAGAAAGTATGCATGAAAGATGGATGTAAGAAAGTATTTTTTCTGAAGTGCTTTTCGCCTTAAATTCTTTCCACTTTAACAGGATAAAATAGAAGTAAACGCCAACGAGAAGCCTGCTTTTAAATCTAAAACTGCCTAAAATGCAGTCTTATTTGACGTTTAGCAAATCACCCGTTGTCGAAACTAAGAAAAGTTTGAGTGTGAATTCCGACAGGGCAAACAGCAGAGCTGAAACCAGAGTAAGTGCTTTCATGGCCTTTGTAAGTGTTGACCACAGCTGGAAGACTGACAAAGAGATGCTGCTTGTCTTTTATATGCAGTAATAAGACATTTCATCTATTCAATTGGAATAGCTCGTCCAGTTTTGATTCGATCTGACTAAGATCTTGTTGTCAGTAAGTAGTTGTCAGTCTTTAAAGCATTTTAGTGTTATTTAAAAACAAACTAAGAGCTGTTCTTACTTTGTGTTGACAGAAATCAGAAGTATTGATTATTAATCAGGAGAACTGTTAAATCAGTTCTCAAATTGCACTGAACATTCTACTTTAATAAATTGAATCACATCTGTTGTTCAGTAAACGATTCACTGATTCAAACAATCCAATTGGTTTGAGTCTCTAGTAAACCATTCGTGATCCATTCAGAGTGAGTCTCCAGTAAACAATTCACTGATTCAAATACTCCATTAGATGTGAGTCTCCAGTAAACGATTCACAGATTCAAATGATCCATGATCCATTTAGAGTGAGTCTCCAGTAAATGTTTCACTGATTCAAATGATCCATTTAGAGTGAATCTACAATAAATGATTCACTGATTCAAATGATCTCTTTTAAAGTACGTTTCCAGTAAACGATTCACTGATTCAAATGATCCATTTATAGTGAGTCTACAGTAAATGATTCACTGTTTCAAATGATCCATTTAGAGTGATTCTACAGTAAATGATTCACTGATTCTAATGATCCATTTAGAGTAAGTCTACAATAAATGATTCACTGATTCAAATGATCTCTTTTAGAGTGGGGCTGTTTCTCAAGTTGCGTTCTTGCATCCTCATGTTCTCGTGTAACGTCATCATCAGCTGCCAAAGTTCAGTTCCAATACTCAAGACCGCAAGAACAGAGGACGCGTGAAACTTCCCGGATGTGTTCTTGATATCGAGGACGCACCGATGCAGACTTGAGCACTGAACTCGCGCTAGAAGTCATAGATGTCATTGCAACTGGAGGTGGGAAGCGCAGCATTTCATATAGATTTATTATTAAAGTTCAGAGATATCACTTGTTTACCTCAGGAGTTTCCCTAAATGAAACGGTGAATCTAAACATGACCATGGACATCTTAATAAAGGAATAAACACATTAAGGGTGTTTGTTTGCTGAAATTCGTATTAAAATCTGTTTTATTTATATTGTGCAGCGTATATTTATAATGTTTTTATGCAGAGTATATATTGTGAAAACGGGAAAAACAATAAATCATTGTATGAATGCTGTAATGTTTAAATAAATTTCCAACGCAGCATCTCATTTCTCACAGGACGCGTTCTCTATCCTCGTGGTCTCCCGAGTTCGTTCTTCCGAGGACACCTGGCAAGACCGGTCTCCAAAAGAACGCAAGTATGTTCTCTGCAGACTTGGAATTGAGAAACAGCCTCCAATTACTGGAGTCTCCAGTAAACGATTCACTGATTTAAATGATCCGTGGTCCAATTAGAGTTAGTCTCCAGCAAACGATTCACTGATTCAAATGATCCATGATCCAATTAGAGTGAGTCTCCAGCAAACGATTCACTGATTCAAATGATCCATGATCCAATTAGAGTGAGTCTCCAGCAAACGATTCACTGATTCAAATGATCCATGATCCAATTAGAGTGAGTCTCCAGCAAACGATTCACTGATTCAAATGATCCATGATCCAATTAGAGTGAGTCTCCAGCAAACGATTCACTGATTCAAATGATCCATGATCTAATTAGAGTGAGTCTCCAGCAAACGATTCACTGAATCAAATGATCCATGATCCATTGAGAGTAAAGGTGCGGTCACACTTGACTTTTCCTTCCATAGACTTCCATTCATACGCACGTGAATGCGTCAGACCGGAAACGCGGGGTAATGCATCAAGTTTCGCAGGTTGCTGCGGTGCAAAGTTTAAGCTTGGTGAACTCTGACCTGCGAAATAGCATCACTTGACTGCGTGAGACCAATTGAGGATTAAAACACGACTTCTCTGGACAGAAATTAAAAACATGGAGCAATCGCTCGCATTTTTAAATGTCTAATCATCTTGTTTAATCCCGCCCCTTTTCGCAGCACCGTATGACAGAATTTCGCACACACAAAGCCCGGTGTGACCGTAGCTAAAGTTTCCAGCAAAAGATTCACTGATTCAAATGATCCATGATCCATTTAGAGTGAGTCTCCAGCAAACGATTCACTAATTCAAATGATCCATGATCCATTTAGAGTGAGTCTCCAGCAAAAGATTCACTGATTCAAATGATCCATGACCCATTTAGAGTGAGTTTCCAGCAAAAGATTCACTGATTCAAATGATCCATGATCCATTTAGAGTGAGTCTCCAGCAAACGATTCACTGATTTAAATGATCCATGATCCATTTAGAGTGAGTTTCCAGTAAACGATTCACTGATTTAAGTAATCAATTAAGAGTCTCCAGCAAACGATTTACTGATTCAAATGATCCATTTAGAGTGAGTCTCCAGCAAACGATTCACTGATTCAAATGATCTATTTAGAGTGAGTCTCCAGCAAACGATTCACTGATTCAAATGATCCATGTCCATTTAGAGTGAGTGTCCAGCAAAAGATTCACTGATTCAAATGATCCATGATCCATTTAGAGTGAGTCTCCAGCAAATGATTCATTGATTCAAATGATCCATGATCCATTTAGAGTGAGTCTCCAGCAAACGATTCACTGATTTAAATGATCCATTTAGAGTGAGTCTCCAGCAAACGATTTACTGATTCAAATGATCCATGATCCATTTAGAGTGAGTCTCCAGCAAACGATTCACTGATTCAAATGATCCATTTAGAGTGAGTCTCCAACAAACGATTCACTGATTCAAATGATCCAATTAGAGTGAGTCTCCAGCAAACGATTCACTGATTTAAATTATCCATTTAGAGTGAGTCTCCAGCAAACGATTCACTGATTCAAATGATTCATGATCCATTTAGAGTGAGTCTCCAGCAAACGATTCACTGATTCAAGTGATCCATGATCCATTTAGAGTGAGTCTCCAGCAAACGATTCACTGATTCAAGTGATCCATGATCCATTTAGAGTGAGTCTCCAGCAAACGATTCACTGATTCAAGTGATCCATGATCCATTTAGAGTGAGTCTCCAGCAAACGAAGTGTCATTCCAAACCAAAGGGCTCAAAACTGGCCACTTTGAACGGCCCTGCACTCAATTTGGAAAGGGCTCATCCTTAGCTCTTCCTCATCAATTAGGGCATAGGCATAGGTTGTGCCCTTCCGACACAAACAAGGGGTCAAAAAAGGAAATTGCTTATCTACTTTTACTCAAGCACCCCATTTGTGTACTTTACCCACCACTGTGTGTACTATATTGTATAAATTGTGACTGAAATGAGTTTTTTTCAATTGATGTTATTAAATTTCTGCAAACTTCAGATCTGCGTCTACAATACATTCTCTTTCATAGAAGGAAACGATGTTTTTAAAGGCACCAGTAGTTCAGCTGTTATAAAATGCCAGTAATAATTGCAGCTTTTGACGTCTGATTTTGTGTGCTGCCGACTAATCACTGCAAACTCAATATGAACCACAAATGAAATATCAGAGGTGATTCACCTGTGAAGTGGCCTTTCCAAAAGCACCGGAAACCTTTCAGCTTCAAGATTTCTGACACACACACGACCATTAGTAGATGCAACATCCATTCCTTTTAATTTATTTGTTGGTTATTTATCTTATCTTCTGGTTTTATTTTAATTTTGTGAATGAAATGCTTTTTTTAAATGTATGAATATGAAGTATAACACAAAACCATGAGCCCTTCTGCAAAATTTAAATTCTTTTTCAAATATTTGGTGGTTCAGTGGTTAGCACTGTTAGGACTGAGCCAAGGGAAAATGAATGAATGAGTATTTTCAATGTACAATATCGATCAAATGTACATTATGTCAATGAAAGATTTAGAAATTAAAGGTATCATATGCTGCATTAGTTTAATGAGTTAAATTGTCCTCTAATATCTACATAGTAGGTTTATGGCTTTGGTGAGTGCAAAACATCTCCAGAAACAGTTTTATAAGCTCATTTATTACTCCATATAATACCCATAGCATCAGAAGGTCCATGATTGACCATATATGGCTCGTATCGTAAATATTAATGAGCTCTGCTCAGATGTGCAGCTCTTACACACACACAAACACACACGCTGAACATGTACAAATATAAATCCAATCAGAGTAACCTTGACTTATTTTGCTCACCAGATCTATAAAGACTAAATTATCATTAAACTTGACAAAAGAGAGGTATTGTGTTGTATTTTAAGCTACAGTCAAAGAAAACACAGCCAGGAATTATTATCAACCTCTGCATGAACAGATGACAGTTGAGCTGATTTATATTATCTTTGTCATGATGACAGTAAATAATATTTGACTAGATATTTTTCAAGACACTTCTACACAGCTTAAAGTGACATTTAAAGGCTTAACTAGGTTAATTAGGTTAACTAGGCAGGTTAGGGTAATTAGGCAAGGGTTTGGTAATTAGATGGTTTGTTCTGTAGACTATCGAAAAAAAAAAAAAAGATCTTAAAGGGGCTAATAATTTTGACCTTAAAATGGTTCATAAAAATTTTAAACTGGCCAAAATAAAACAAATAAGACTTTCTCCAGAAGGAAAAATATTATCAGACCTACTGTGAAAATTTCCTGCATCTGTTAAACATCCTTTAGGAAATATTTAAAAAAGAAAAAAAAAATATAGAGGGGCTAATAATTCCAACTTCAACTGTAAGTATTCACAGCCTTTGCTCAACACTTTGTTGATGCACCTTTGGCAGCAGTTACAGCCTCAAGTCTTTTTTGAATATGATGTCACAAGCTTGGCACACCTGTCTTTGGGAATTTTTGCCCGTTCCTCTTTGCAGTACCTCTCAAGCTCTATCTGGTTGAATGGGAAGCGACGGTGTACAGCCATTTTCAGATCTCTATTGAGGTAGTTAATAGGATTTAGGTTTGGGCTCTGGCTGGGCCACTCAAGGACATTCACCGAGTTGTTGTGAAGCCACTCCATTGATAGTTTGGCGGTGTGCTTTGGGTCATTGTCCTGCTGTAAGATGAACCCTCGCCCCAGTCTGAGGTCAAGAGCACTCTGAAGCCGGTGTTCATTCAGGATGTCTCTGTACATTGCTGCATTCATCTTTCCCTCTATCCTGACGAGTCTTCCAGTTCCTGCTGCTGAAAAACATCCCTACAGCATGATGCTGCTGGTATGCGGGATGGTATTAACCTGGTGATGAGTGGTGCCTGGTTTTCTCCAAAGGTAATGCATGGAATTCACTCTGAAGAGTTCAATTTTAGTCTCATCAGACCAGAGAATTTTGTTTCTTATGGTCTGAGAGTCCTTCAGATGCCTTTTGGCAAACTCCAGGTGGGGAGCGGCTTTGATCTGCCCACTCTACCATACAGGCCTGATTGGTGGACTGCTGCACAGATGGTTGTCCTTCTGTAAGGTTCTCCTCTCTCCACAGAAGAACGCTGCAGCTCAGACAGAGTGACCATCGTGTTATTGATCACCTCCCTGATTAAGGCCCTTCTCCCTCGATCACTCAGCTTAGATGGCCGGCCAGCTCTAGGAAGAGTCCTGTTGGTTCCAAACATCTTGCACTTATGGATGATGGAGGCCGCTGTGCTTACTGGAACTTTCAGAGCAGCAGAAATGTTTCTGTAACCTTCCCCAGCCTTGTGCCTCAAGACAATCCTGTCTCAGAGGTCTACAGACAATTCCTTTGTCTTCATGCTTGGTTTGTGCTTTGACATGCTCTGTCAACCCTGGGACTTTATATAGACAGGTGTATGCCTTTTCACATCATGTCCAATCAACTGAATTGACCACAAGTGAACTCCAGTGAAGCTGCTGAAACATCTCAAGAATGATCAGTGGAAACAGAATGTACCTGAGCTCAATTTAGAGCTGCACGCCAAAGACTGTGAATACTGATATACATGTGATTTTACAGCTTTTTTATTTTTAAGAAATTTGCAACAATTTCAAAAACTCTTATTTCACATTGTCATTATGGGGGATTGTGTGTAGAATTC